>NW_025765772.1:0-111069 GCF_003918875.1 Haliotis rubra | reverse complement strand
CGCGACGGTCAGACAGTCAATCACGCCCATGACGAATATCATTAAAACGTTAACCCCGATCATCAGACCATTTCGTCATATCTTCCACCCAAACTGACCGAACATTCTGAATGGAATAATAACACCGATATCGACGCACATCATCAATACCGCAGCGTTCGTTCATATCGAGAAACCGCATTTATGATTGCTTCCGCTATCGAAGTCGACAAAGATAGACCGGTTGATTTCGTATTGATAGCACGACTTTCCAACGAATAACGACCGTCAAACCGAAACCGTTGTATATATCTTTCAAGCAAACGACGAAATCGACAATTCTTTTAGCGGTGGTTTTGTTCGAAAATGATCGAACCGTATTCACCAGAACGAAATCGCGTTCCGTGGTCGTCATCTCATCAAAGCGCCTTAGACGTATCGTGCCACGATAAAAATCGAATTTGACGATCATTCAAACGAACGTTAATAAAATAACATATTTGTTCTTCAAAATTCCAGCCCATTATCTTCAGCCATACGACATCAGCAATATCATCGTTGCGAACGATCGAAAGAAATATCGTCAGTGGAGGTTTGTTCCGTTCAATCATCAATATCGGTCATTTTTATCGGTTATGGGTAAGCGGGAGGGTATACGAAAGATATATCGATACCAACCGTCAAGACACCGATATCATATGTTATATTGAGATAAAGCACCCGACGTTCAATAACGCAGCGACTTTGATCGAATATCAAATACCGAATAAAGGTTAACCATAACAGCGGTAATCGCGAAGTTTAATACGCCATATAATCCAGTAATCGACAACATGTTTTAACAAATTCGTTATCAATGTAAAGAGGAGACCACAACACAAACGTTTTTCCGCGTGCGATTGGTCCATAACAGTTTACGAAGCGATGGCTGAACAAGCAGGACTCGGCAGCCAGTATGGTCCCGCAGTTCGTCCGACGATAAAACAATACCGTCATCGAATTGTTCGATTGGTCCCATCGCATAGCGAAGACGTTGCTCATCGAACCGATACTGTTCAGAAGTCTGATATGCGAAGTTCAATAATAATTCGTTTTTCAAAGAAATTTAAACACCAATTGATTATACCATTACCGTTGAAGTTTATGGCGATCATCAATCCTTTTCGAGAATTATGCCGTTACGAAGTCCGAAAGAAAGTTAACAGTCCAGTTGATCGTCATCTACCACGAATCCGATTATGTCGTTCAAACATCTTCAACAAGTTTAACATGCGTCAATCAACAGCCCAACACGGAATAGGTCCGAACACCGTGAATTGAAATCCATCTCCGAACGAACTGATTGCCGATATTGCTTCAGTTGAAGACCGAAAACACATTAGAAATTATAATGGTTCATTCTATCGAAGATGCCAAGATTATCGCATTTACACACAAGAACTGCGTCGATAGCCAATGAGGAAATGGCAGTCCTATTGAAATTCGTTCGCCTATATTCTGCCCCATTATTATAACCAACCGTTTTATATCGATCGCTGGCTCCTGTTATTGCAGCGTAATCAACGGTTGAATGGCCATTACGCTCAATCAGTTTATATCGCGTTTAAATTGTCAGATTTCATCAATTTTCCATTTTCATTTAGAAATACGCGAAAGTTCACCGAACTTTTCGCGACTGAATACCAGATACTTGCTCGGAGATCGATCAATGTTAATTCGGTAAAGCTGTCGACGAAGATCATCGTTAACCGAATCACGGTGCCTTTATCGTAGATAATATCGACCGATAGTCCAGTTTGTTTACCCGACGCTTGCGATACCGGCGACGGGTAAATCGGTTATCGATAACCAAGAAACACTCCGCCCGGCACGTTCATTGATGAAATATCCCATCGTTCCATAAACGTGCGGTCGGCCGATCGGTCACGCACCAGACGATCATGTTGCCGATCAATTATCCGGCATCCCATCATTAACGTTATCGCACCAAAAGCGTATTTACAGTTGGTGAACACCATCGTTCCAGCAATATCGATTTAATATCGACCAGTTTGACGTTCACATTTGTAATGCCTGATCATTCGAATACCATCAACCTGCCATGATATCGTCGATATGTTCCATATCCGGGATCGTCAGTGACATATCGATTATCATATACGATATGTATTCGTTCACCATGTTTCGATAAACAAACGAACGCCAGTCGATAATATCAACCAGCACGGTATTACAACAAAACCATTTTCAGCAACATTAGCTTTGTCATTATCATTCCAGTTGGCGATATTGTATATCAAACACGAGGTAAGCGATCCGCACCATCCCGTCCGGGCCATTATCGATGACGGTTCAATCAATATTCGTGATCGATTATCATTTCAAAAATCAATTTCCGGAGAAACAGACGTCGCGACAAAACAATGTTAGGTACCAGGTCAATCGACGCAGCCAGTAGACGCGCCTTTACCGGTATTCCACCGATTCCAGGGCGACACCAGCTTCATTTTAGATTCCTTAAACAAGATTAATGAAAGCGCGTTGGCGTTGAAATTGCCGGTCATGTTTCAGGTTCCGACGAACGGATGGTTGATATTAGTATTGTTGTTCGATGACATCACCAATCAAAGACATTACTAAAGCGAATTGATGTCGATGATTGGTTCAATACACGATATCGAAAATAGCGTCATCAACGTTCTCAGTTTTGTTACCTATCATCATCATCGTACGAAAACGTAATTTTGCTTTGCAACCGCACCATCACAGCGACGACATCTGAAAACGACGACCGACAGACAACAAAAATGAATAATGCAACAGCGTCTCCAGCCCCGACCGTTTAGTATCGCTAATGTCCCAGACGATGTCGTTCAAACGACGCTGTATACCAGCTCAATAACCAATATCGTATGTGGAACGGCCTGTACTGGGTGGGGTCCTCGGTTGTTCGATCGATAATGATGAAGCGAAAGACCATACCACGTTATTCGCAGTTGATATTTGCACAACGGCAATCGTTAAAATTATGATACCAACGAATCAGTACCGGTATTACGCATGAAAATAAAATCGTCGTAGTCAACCAAATATCAATCACGTTGCAGCAAGTTAATTATCGATATTGTCGATCGTCTCGATACCCGATATTCAGTCAATAACGATATCAGCTGGCTAACCGTCCACCCCTGGCGACCAGTGCGTGCGTGTAAAATAGAGCAATCGCCTTCCATTAAAGAGACTTTAAATATTAATTGGTGGTTGTTTCAGTTACCGATCGAAAACCTTTGCCAGCAGCCCCGACTTCGGGCGGTAATAGTCAGAATTTCAGTGAATATAACATGGCACACGAGACACCATCTGCTCAGCTTGATGACATTTTCATTGGTAGAATCACCAAAACACGTTCAAAAGCAATACGATTATCAGTTGATAATTTATTCGTCATTAAAGCGAACAAATCGATCGAATATTGTCGAAATTAATGAACAGCATTCCACGATCCTCGGTACGTCGTCGTCGCATTGCCGCCACTACCCAGTTCCGGAGTTACGTCTGGTCATTCATTTTGCACGAGTCATACATAAAATATTACCATTCACTTTCACGTTGTACGTACCAAACATACCGATTATCCGACGCGAAACTCGTCATACGTCGCTTCGCCTCCAGACACTGCATCGCCGTCGGTGACGTTCGTTCACGCACGCAATTAGCTGGGACAACGAACGGTCTTGTTGAATGACGCGGACGAATGGTGGTGAAACCGAGAACTAAAGAGCGCAGCATCGGCGTTTTAATGCCACGCTTTCGTAACAAAACAGACAAGCGAGCTCGTGATTTATCGTTCAAAAAGTTTCAACCAGGTCAGTAAGTCAATTTCGAAGTGAGATCGCTCACACATATTTCAGATCTATTGCACAGAGACAAAACACTTCACAAAGGATGAACGTCGAGCAATATTCATCAGCCCAGTTTTCCAATCTAATAAAGACCAGAATTACGTACCGATGGCAGACGTCCAAAATTATGTTCCTTAGTTCTAGTTTCGCCATGATTAGTGCCGGTGACGCGCGAACACTGAAAACATTACAGTTGGCTCAACGATTACGCTCGTCGATGCATCGGCATGGCGATCAACGCCCAACATACAGTTGTATCAGGGCGCAGCCGTTATACAGCCCAACATAAAGTTTCATCGGGCCATTAATTGCAACGGTTGCTTCGCGTCGGCGAAAACATATACCGGTCATATTGTGCTGTCGATTCGCGATTGTTGCGTTGCCGGGCTTCATTGCGTTGAATACAGGCAAAACCAACTCTCCGGCAGTTAAAATGTTCACGATGACCTTAACAATTTCATTGCCTGGTCATTATCTGGTATCAACCACGAACAATACCGCCGTCTTCCATAACAGAAAGGGTAACCATCGAAGCCACCATCATTGACGTTATAGCCAGACGGACGACAAATGTCATTAATAGCGGTTTCGTTCGGGAAATAAAATATATAAGAAGCGGGAGGCAAACCACTGAAATCGCGACTGCGGAGGGTTGATCGATAAGCGCTGAACAGACAGGCTCGAGAATTTCGAATTATTTATCGTGAAGACATCAGGTAGTAAAATTTATTTGCCAAGTTTCGTGACGCCGGTGTTCGAAATCAATCATACCAGATTAACGCTGAACGATATCGCAATATACGCGATAAACGTGCTTGGTCAAAGCGAGTTGATGCCACCTGCGAATATGTTACCACGCACCCCCCACGAGGCAGGGTCTTCAGCATACTGCATCCTTTTCCGTCATGTTCAATTGTATCATTGCCAGTTTATGGAACCAGTCGATATACTTGTGCGGCATTTACTTTTTTCCGGGAATGGTCACAGTCGACCATTTTGAAAAGCACGTATCGCAATACATACCTTTTGCAGCAATTACATTAAATGTATGCGAGCGAAAGTGACAAACGAAGAAAGCCACATTACAACTGGCGTTAGCGAACGCTTTCGCCGACCACCTCAATAAAGAAGCGGAAAGAAAATGTGATTGCGACGCCAAACAACAGCCGACACCGGAAATTGCTGACTATCAATAACGGCCAGTTGACGTTTCACGCATTGCGCTTTATCGTCACCTTTGGGCCACTGGAATAAATTACGTTTCCATCGACAGGGTACTTGGGTGAATGGCTGCGGGTCAAATCATCATGTTTGACATGATTGAGTAAACAACGCTTAAAATGCACCAAACAAATACCGGTGAAATAGTGTCGTAGTCAAAGAAATTGACTCCGTTGCATATACCCTCAATATGACACAGAACATTTTCATCATCGGCCTATTTGGTTTTCTTCGACAAACAGATAATATAGTTCGAGTTTTTACCAAAGTTAGAAAGCCATTTCAATGTAGTATAATGATTTTTAAAATACAAACTCAAACATAGTAGACACAATTTTGGATTTGCGAGTTGGGGCATAAGGTCGCAAGGAGTTACAGCCAAATTTCGAAAACACTTCTATAGAGCCAAAGACACCAAAGACGATTGGTCCATTTAGTTGAGTCATCCCGGAGGATGATATAACCGCATATCAGTAATTCATTCCTTTATATCGCAAAATAATTAGCGAGAACCATAGAGCCTGACGTCATGGTGCCATCATACAACATTATGCGTATAAACGTTATCAATATCTGTTTTCAGTCAGAGCATATATATATATATATATATATATATATATACATATATATAGCATATATATATAGTGAGAGTATATAGAGACCAATGCCGTTGGTGAGCGTAGTAACCGAACATTTATCATAAATCGTCATGTTGGGTTCACGAAGCGTAGACGTTACCGTAAAATATCATTACCCGCAATAACAGATAAAATCTGGCGCAACACTAACGTCCGATAAACGCAACGGCCGACTTCCGACGAACGAGCGCACGATGCGACATGTTTCAGATTTTATCAGCTGGCACGTTTTGATTTCAATAAAGACGAATTTAAATGCAGCCGTTGGTTCAATTCGCCGCCCATTCAACATCGCGATAAATTAATTTCTCCACGACTGCGGTCCGCTTGAAATTAATTTGAATGATATCCGTCCAGATCCGGTGAATTGTTCGAGGGATTGTTCATATTTATGACGATCGGTGACGACCGGACGATCATTGCCGAACGCGCCACTTGAAACTAATATCATCCTTTAGCCATCGGAAGTCGGCAAACATCGCATCTATCAATCATTAACCAACATCACGCAAGAAGCGAGCGAGGTTGCCAGTTCATATCGAGGGGACATCAATTGATATGAACGACGACAACCGATTGGAGTTCATAGCATCGTCATCGAATGCCAGTTATAGCCGATCGATCACGTTTTCATTCCAGTTAACAGGTTTCACGCCAGTAATTGCGACGAATAACGATTGTTCAAAGCCTATGCGAAATTGCGGACCATATAGCGTAACATGACGACGACGATTACGATTGCCGGCATCTGTTCCACGTCAGCCAGTTTCCGCAGTGCCAGCGATATAACGATAAAATAAATGATATACGCATCGCTATCGTATCGTCAGACGCATTATCCGCATCGCTATCGTTCAATCAATATGGCAGACGAGGCATCGGCGGCGTGCCGCGTAGGGTAGACGATAATGAATTATCCGACGTCAGAAGCCGATTTGCCGTAGAACGACCAATTTTGTTGACAATGACTGGGATCATTTGAATTCGTTTATCGACGATAAGATTGAAAATGTTGATTGATTGCCGTTGATTTATTGATGCCGAATTTCGTATGGCGTCGCGTTGTATCATTATGATTATAGCAAAGACTATAACGAATATGACGCATACCAAAACGTCATCATCAGACATAACTTTATTGCGCACGTTCGTTCTAATAAAGAGTCATTTACGCCGTTAGCGACGATCGACGCAGCAGCCATTGAATTGTTATCGTTCCGTTCGATCATTATAGCACAGGAAGTCTACGTCCCCGCCGTACATTAGCCGAATATGGCAAAGTTAGCGTCAAACCATCATCAATCGGCTATCAGGGTAAGTTAATACGTATCGTACAGATATCGACGATCAATGTCGATACCGGTTAAACGAACAGAATGTTATTGAAGTCCAATGTAGCTTTAGCGAATAGGCATAAGCATTAATATTAACCGAGTTTCGTTTTTTTTCCAGTTTTTCCGTCTTTATCGGCGACTAGCCGGTTTGGCGCAACAATTATTCGATCCAAAGCGATGTATCAGCGCCATTATAGAGGAGGTTCCGGTAGAGTGAGAAACATCATCCGAATCAGACGACCTGCATGAACTCCAGTTTACGCTTTTTTGATCCACTACCGAACAAGCGTTATCAATTACCGGCGAAAGCGTTTTTGTTAATAACATGACACTTTTAGTCATATCAATTATTGAACAATTATCATCATTCATACGCAGAAACACCTCATCGGAACAAATTCGTTGACCGTTAGTCGTCGTTCAACAGCGATCGACTTTCGCCATTGATCAAATGGTCAATATTACTGTACGTAGATTGGAACTGGTTCGATCAGTATCGAAAGGTCAAAATAAACAGACGCCGCTGATCAACCAACATCATTTGAATAATTTGATTCATCATCTTCGATTGATTTTAAAGAATCGTTCGTCATGGTTTACACCGCATCCATTAATAATCAATTTCGACTACCGGTAACGTTCTCAACAACTTATTCCACCGCTGTCATCAAACAACCATAAGTCGACCAGCCGAATATGGTTTTCATCACCGACAAACATACTTCATCATCGCCTTAACAACAGTGATATTGTTATGCGTTGGTAATCGCATAGTTCAATTTTCGCCAAGGAATTTCCATGAAGAGTCAAACAGCGATATCAGATTAAAGTTGGTAACACTGACGAAAAACAAGACATCAGCACGTTTAAGCTTATACCATTCGCTTCCGATTTGATTCATTAAACACCAGTTTGAAACCGATAATCTTTGATTTCAACAGGGTCGCCCGGCAGAAGGTGGAAAACACCTTTAATTAAAATGCCTTCCAGAAAACAAAATAAAGCATAAAAATATTTGTTTTGGTCAGTTTAATAGCAACAACATATGAATACATTTTATGTCATCAAAAGCCCAGTAAAACGCTTTCGCAAAACAATATTTGGTTCACCAGTCAGACGCCCAGCGACGCCCGTTCCCGACGGGAATAACTCGATCAATTATAATTTATCGCCATAATTGCCGTCAAGAATAATTTACCAACCCACCTAACCTTCAGCCGAGTTTAAAACACAAACAGTAAATTATTAACAACGTTTAAAGCCGGTAATATCAGCATCATAGCGTATTCTGGCTATCGAGAAGAAAGAAGTCGAAACCTTTATTCTTCAGACGCTCACGGAGAAATCTTTCCCGTGTTCCTTTATTTCGTCAGCATATATCTGGAAGGTACTACCAAGGCAGAAAACGACGTCGTATTTACCAGATCGTTCATTTGCAGTATCGGTTTGTCAATTGAAAGATCATGAGCAATCATCAGAATAGTTACAATGAAATAATTCTACCGACGCGTTCATCTGCTTAGCGCGATATCGACGCCGAGCGCATTAGCAGCACCGAATTACGCAACCTGTTATCAGAACATATCGACACACCAGCGCCATTACGGTTCATCATTAATATACGCCGTAGATCAACAGTAAATTCAGCCAGCATACATCTACCACTCGGCATATCATTACCGTCATAATTCGAATCAACATATTAATCCTTCTTCATCGCGTCATTGAATTAATTCGGTGAGCAGATATTATTGCCGTGGTTCGCCGATCAAGTAATTTCACGCCACCATGTGAGAATGCATGACAAGCCAGATAAACTTTCGCTGGTTTCATGCCCGTGAAAATGCCGCCAACCGCAAATACACAAACAACAGTCATCGTTACTGGCACAGGTCAATGTCGAACATTGCTTCATGATGAATACGGTCATCTGACAATAAGTACTGACTTTACGATTGCCAGCCCAGACCAGATCTATCCGAAGACTTCATTAATTAAGAATGCGATAATTTACGACCAGGCATGCTTCAGTACAATCAGCCAAACATCTTCTTTCTGCGACTAACAGTCATTGAACAAATACAGTTGAATCATCAAACACAGCTCATTGAAGAAAACATCAGTTTACTTCATCACCGGCATTTGCTGTTCGACTTTTCATTTAAAGGTTACGCTGTTATTTTCATTATCTAATAATTGTCATTTAACTCGTGAAAGCTGTTCATCACTACGATATACCATACACAATTGGCGAAACATTTTTGCACATCTGAAAAACAAAGACCGTTGGTATGTGTTAAATGAAGAATACGGCACCGACATTAACGGAAACGAAAAAGACAAATAAAAGTTAAAATCCTGGCTAGTACTGGTACAATTTCAACATATTACAGATGTAAGAACATTCGTAAGAAGTAACTGTTACGAACAACCGGTCTTCGGTAGGCCACCATCGCAACATCGTGATGCCAACGACACCGGCGTTGGCGCAGTGCCGAAAGATCAATACTGACATATACGACCCATGTACAGTAGAAATCTTCGGCAAGCTGTCGAAGAGGACTAATCCAATATCATCGCATGAAGCCGCGCAGACGACGTTTATCGATTTCAGACGCCGCCATAGCTGAAATACGAGCGCGCGCAACGCCCCAACAACGATCAGCCCATTGCACCACGCGAAATAAAGGATACAGACAACACAATAATGTATCAAACATTATTTACCAGACTTTACAATAGTAAAGGAGTCAAGCTTCGAGACGTTAGCTGACGATTTCGCAATATTCGCAATATGAATATCAATGACGTTAATACAACTATTTTGTCAAAGCGGTGATATCAATACGTTATGACGCCAACAGTTTGAAAGACAAAACGTAATCATAATTTGCGACAATGCGAATTACCAAAGGCCCGCCATGCTGCCAGTTCAAAATACCGTCCATCCGCATCACCAGACAACATCAGCGCAGCTGCATTACCATTAATACGTGTCGCCTGAAATGCATCCCACAGTACCTTTACCACGCTACACCGCCAACCCGACTGTTAGCACTATTTATGCCAATCTGCCTACTCTCGCCGCGTACCGCAGTTACAACGAAGGAAAACAGTTCGGCATAAGCCTGGTTATCGACACGGTTCGCATTGCCCGTTTAACGGGTCGATCGTATTCCGCACGCGACGCGCAATTATAAATATTGCGATCATTACTGTGAACCCTTCTTTACAATACAAAAGTCTTCATTACACCCCAAGCCGCACAAAGCCAATAACAGAACATCGACTTCAATTACAAACTCATTGCGTCGCGAGCAACATGCCAAGATTATATGCCGAAGACAGTTTTCCGATAACGCATCGATCAACGTCCTCACACGGTCAGTATCAAAGCCAACGATGACCACCACGCAAACATTGTTCTTCACAGCCGTGTCAATAATAAGCCGAATATCACCAACATTAAAACCATATTGATGCCGATCGCGATTTACCGAAAATATAACACCGAAATGTTCGTGATAGCTGTTTTCATTTGCCAAATATTGCCAACATTTTTGATTTTATCATGACAGCCAGCTTACCAAGAGTTGTTGTGTTTCCAGAAGCATATATTTAACATATTGCAATACATGCTTATCAACATATCGTACATGCACCACGCTTCAACACCGAGGCCATCAGTGACCGCACGTCAAAGCTCTCCGATATTTCGTAGATCATTCGATAGCGATTTGATCTCCGATAATCGATGGTTATGGCCCATGCCGTCCTTAACCAGTTCATTACCCGTCAAAACGAACCAGACCGGTGTTAATTCGTTCAGTATCAATCAACCAGATACCGCAAACTCCGGTCATCGAACATATCATCAGAATCATCTATTCAAAATTGATTATTCGATCTAATTTGAGATAACCGTGTTGTCCGTGATAATTGTATCAGCATTGGAACCGACAATACGAAGCGTAAAATACAAGATTTTAATATCTGCCCCGTCCGATAATATCAGTCCTGTTGATTATTATTTTGTCATTCGCCGATTTTGCCAGCGATCGATTCATTGTTCCATGCTTCGACAGTTATCTTCGACATTCCTCAACGATTACTTCGACAGCATATTCGAAACAAACACACCAATTCGAATAATAAACACACGAAAATTTACTTCGTTGGTAACGATAATACAAAGAAGTCTTCAGAAGTTCACGACGATTGCAGGTTATCTGACCCCGTCTGCGGACGCCAGAACCGGAATGTTGATTTGATACATCGTCACCGAATCCGGTCGACCGTTCAATATGAAGAATGTTCGCAATCCAGACCGCTTGGCACGAATTCCATTGCAACATATTGCGACATTATGCGTTGAACGAATACCTTTCATCATGGTACCTCGAAAGCAATATTGATCGTCGATCAGTACAATACCTTTCGATATTACAAAGTTCAAACAAATGTTTGAAAATATAACTGTATGATCATATGACTGTTCATTTTATATTTATAGACGTAGCAGCTTTCGTCAATCAATATGAAGAGAACATCAGTTGTTTGGTCTTGAAAGCCTAATTCCAAACAGAATATAATCGACAAAATCATTATTAACATTTTGTCGAATATTAACTGCGCCAGTATTTGAAATCGCGTCCCAGACCAAAGATCCGGACTCCATGCGAACATCATCGTCATCATTATCAAACATAGACGGATGTTCATTGCCGATCATCATCGATTGTTCGGTCCAACCGACAGACCGTGCTCATTGCCGAGTGCATGCCACAACGTTCGAAGACCACCGTTCTTCAGTTACGCCACGATGTCGACCGCACATCATTTATTGCTCTTTCGTCGTCAGATGCATCCTCTGTAAATGTTTAGAAGACATTTGGTTGTTCCGACGATATCCGACGTCGTACCGTCCGTTAACAAAGTCAGTTATTCTCATCTTCAAAGATCGCAAAGAAGAGCATATATCTTTGAGTCAATATCAGGCGCAGTTCGTTATCAGTACGCAATAATGCGCGTTAATACATCACTATCAACAACCGCGAAAAACATACTGACCATACGTCCCACCGCCATCAAGAGATCATCAACATTACGCCAGATTATCATATTAAAGCATAGGTCTGCCACCACGTATCATACTGGTCGAAACGCAAACATAGATTATGGAACCTGTACCGCGGTTTCATCAAGACCCGGTGTTTCATTTTATCGCGATACGCCTTCTGGTATCAGCGTCGCGTAAAACTAAACCACCGTCAGTTATAATACTTTTGTAAAGCAAAAGACACTGATGGTGCTTCCATTTCGTGATGCGCCGTAAACATACCACCACCACCTTTGAAACCCATAATATATTACCATCGAAAAGAGGTCCAATATTTACTTCAATTCCGAACTTTGCGCAGCAAACAATTGAAAGGCACACCAAATGATCAGCGTCATTGTTATTTGGTTTCATTATAGTAAAGAAGCTTCAACATAGATTATAAAAGCGCACAACGAATATATCGACAATGAGGTTAACGATGTCCCGGCGTCAATTCATCATTACGACGACCAAAGCACAACGCGAACTCATACACCCCGCCGAAGACTCAGTCGGTGCCGCCCAGTAAAGATACGCCGACAGTCGATCACCGTGATTCAACATAAACCGGAATATGCGCGAAATCATCGGCACCGCCACCATGGCGAGATCAATAATGATCGATTACAGCTGGCTCAATACCAGCGTCGTTTAAATAAATCTGGATTGCCAATATCGCCGCCTGCAGTTATTTCGAACATCAGCGAAATTTCTTTACATACGTAAACGCCTCCTCGGGTACTTCAAATTCATCACTGAAGTACAGATAGAAAATACCGCCGGCACGCACGTATCAATATGATTGTTCATAATGCTGTTCTCTTTGACAAGATTCTCGCGAATATCGTTTATTCAGCCGGTATCATCGACTTCAACACCTGGCCCATAAACCATATCACCACGCATTGCCATTAACGGCAAAAATATTGCCCGTGCTACGTGCGCATCGCGCAGTTATTTCGGTTACCGTTGAATACTAATCAAAGCCTGCCGTAAACCGCTAAGCGGAGGCATTGTCAAATATTGTTCGAAAGCGAAATTCGATATGAAATCGCGACGAAATAGCGTCGGCGCCAGCGGTTTTCAATAGCGACTTCATGCCGAACATTATACAGTTATGTCTTTTCGATTATCACCAGTCAATTTCCGGGTTGTTTTATTGCGGCAAGTCTCCGTACAATAGCGGCGTTATTTCGAAGCTCGATTCGCGCGTAAGTTCATTGGTTGTTCTGGTCCTTTATCACCAGTAAAAGTATAACAGCTCAGTTTCCGTACGGAATTCCGTAACGATTTACCCGAGTATATTTCAAATGACGTACGACAGATGCAAGGCCTGTTCTTTCACCGCGATAAACACGAATATCGCGTTCGGCAGCCGGTTCTCCATCCGTTTCGCGTAACTGGCAGCCCAGTAACCGCAGTCTGTAACGCGCGTCCGGTATAAACCGCGCGTGCCCTGTAACCGGCGCAGTTCTGCGTAACCAAACAGCGTCCGGTGGTCTGCGAAACGCAAACAGGCAGTCTGTATCTGGTAACCAAACAGGTCTGTGACCAAACAGTGCGTCCGGTAATCAACAGACAGTAGTTCGAATTGTGGGACAACAGGCAGAAATCAACAGGCAGTCCAGACCGGGAAGCAGATGAAATAACAGATCAACAAATAAAGTCATTGTGATCACGTCAGGGAAAGCCCGTTCGAACAGGAAGTCAACAGCTCACCGTCACAGTCGTCAGGGCCAGAAGCCCGTGGAGTTCAGGAACGAGCAGAAGTTCGACAGTTAGACAGCTCGAAGTCGTCAACAACAGAACAACAGTAGTTCGAAATAACAGGTGTTCAGGCGAGCTGGGATCGTAATAACAGCGTTAACACAGGTATCAACAGGGGATCAATAAGCCGGGGAACCGGTAGAACGTATCGTCAGGTGCCAGGAAGCCAACACCAGGATCAACTGCATCAACAGTTCAACAGGCCGTATTCGTCATGTCGTCAGAGTTTCAGGGGAACGCACCGGTTAGCCAACAGGGTCAACGCATCAACAGGTAAACAAACAAGTTGTTAAAGTCATAAACATACCAGGGGCGGAGTCAGATAACACAGTTGTGCATCGGCATCGTTCGTCGTATCAACAACACAGGGCCAACACTGTGTATCAGGAAAGTCAGGGGATCAGTCAACAGTCAACAGTCGTATAGCCCAGGTATTTAAAATCGGTGTAGGGATCAACAACAAAAGCCAGGTAGCGGGGATCGTATCGCGTACCAGGAAGTCACACAGGAGCCAGGCCGTAACAGGTTCGAAGTCAGGGATCAACAGAAATAGTATCATCAAATGAACAGGTAAACAGACCGGTAGTCACCAGAATCAGGGCGATCATCGCATCAACACCACAAAGAGCCGTCAATACGGTGCCCTGCCCGTCACAATATAATAAAGCCGAGCCAATAGTGGTGTAAACTCATTGCGCCCTTTCGGCCTGAGTTGAAAAGCCGACGCTATATCAAAGTCAACCTTCAGTAAGTGTAAGTTATCAAAACCCCGAAATTTCAAATCACGAATAACCAACGCTCTATATCATCAACACATAAAACGCATAACAATGTTCGTAATATGACCACGCAAGCTCAGTCGCAGAAAACAAACCGAGAAGGTGCATCGCACCGTTAACGACAAATCACGTAAAAGTGGTACTATACTATTTGGAAACACCTTTGCCATTAAAGTGGTACCATACTATTTGGAAACACCTTTGCCATTATAGTGGTACCATACTATTTGGAAACACCTTTGCCATTAAAGTGGTACCATACTATTTGTAAACACCTTTGCCATTAAAGTGGTACCATACTATTTGTAAACACCTTTGCCATTAAAGTGGTACCATACTATTTGGAAACACCTTTGCCATTGTAGTGGTACCATACTATTGGGAAACACCTTTGTCACTGTAGTGACTGAGTTTTGGTTTTACGCCGCTTTTAGCAATATTCCAGCAACATCACGGCGGGGGACACCAGAAATGGGCTTCACACATTGTACCCATGTGGGGATTCGAACCCGGGTCTTCGGCGCGACGAGCCAACGCTTTAACCACTAGGCTACCCCGCCGCCCTGTCACTGTAGTACCATAGGAAACTGGCACTGTATTGACAGAGGCAGCAGTGTTGTGTAGGTCTTTGGTATTGACATTAGGAGTCCATGCTGATGAGTTCATCTGTTTGACTAATGTAGTAATTACTTGAACTCAAACAAATAATCATTTGGTTTGTTAATTGACAATCAGTGGGCTACTAGATGTGTCAAAAATGATGTACTTTTAGGGATCATTTCTATAGTATGCATCGCCATGACTTCAGGTAAAACTGACAGTCTACCATAAGTAATTTTAATGGCTTTGAACAAAATCGTGGTTTTTATTAGGTGATGTTTAAAAATTCAAGTTCGAGGACTCCATTGAGTGACAGAAATTTTTATAAGGTGCTGACATTTTGGCAAAATTCACAATTTGGAAAATTTAGTGTTGAAAGTCATCAGATGCTGGCTTACCCAGAGGACACAACTCCGGACAGCTAGCTGACACACTGGATGTCTTGCCTCAAGGTGCAACGGGAGCACATCAAGAACTAATTAATTAACTGAAGCATCCATTTTGAATAAAACTTCAGCTGAAATATAAATGGGATTACATGATAATTATGTGATTATTTCATTGTCATTAGAGCCTGTAAGTATTTCTTTTTCATTATTCTAAGAATTTAATGGCTTTTTAAAGAGCAAAGATGAGGTGATGTTTCTCTTATTTCTAATTTTGTAGAAATCTGATGTTGGGTGAAGGACTGAATGTCTACTGCGGCGATGGAAGGGTGGTGGTGGTGGAATTGGGTTTAACGTCGTGCTTGAGAATATTTCGCCATATGACGACGCATGCGTGTGTATGTGTATGCGGCTGCTTGTACTAGCCCAGACTTAAGCTGGTTTTATAGTGCTAGCCCACTGAGATACCATGCCGCAGTGAAGCATGAATACCCCACTCAGACACATTATACTGACTCCGAGCCGACCAGTCCTTGTTGTACCCATTAATGCCGAACGCCAGACAGGGGCCAACAAGTACCATATTTTAACGTCTTTTGGTATGACGTGGTCAGGATCGAACCCGCGACTTTCCGCTCTCCGGGCGGACGCTCTAACCACTACACCACGGAGGCGGTCGCGATGGAAGGGGGCTCACCTGGAGTAATTATGTATATCTGTCTGTTGACAAAGAAGATGAACTGTCCTGAAAAACATATAATGCTGTATCAGATTCACACCTAATTATGAAGTTGTTAAAACCTGTAGCTTGATTGCAACTTTAAGGCTCTCTAGATCCATAGACCACTTTTATGATTATTATTTTAAAATTATTATTAGTTTAATTATTCTGTCCTTTCTGGTTCAAAATGGTTGAAATATTACAAATGCAAAGGTGTTGCCTCAACTTATTGAACTATTGGTTTAGAGTGAGTGAGTTAGTTTTATACCGCATTTAGCAATATTCCAGCAATATCACAGTTGGGTACACCAGAAATGGGCTTCACACATTGTACCCATGTAAGGAATCAAACACAGGTCTTTGGCGTGACGAACAAACACCTTGGACCACTGGCTACCACTGTCCCTATTGGTTTAGATCATGACAATATGGCTGAAATATTGCCGATGTGACGTTAAATATTAACTCGACCACTCACTCACTATTGGTTTAGAAGTGTGGTGTTCTGTAAGATGCTAAAAGATGGTACTTGTTACCCTTCCTGCCTTGGGCATTAGATGACAGGTAAGGTGAAAAACTGATTCCTGTTAATTCAGTTGCAATAATATTGATCCAAAGTTTGAAGGATGAAGCATTCAATAATTAGTATGCTTTGATCATATATTCTATTTGTGATCATTTTTTAAATTTTGATGTTAATTATGATGTGGTTGTGTTCAATTGGAAGACAATGGAACTGAAGAATTTTATCGTGAGTTGTTTTTATTGTGTTTTAAAATTGACAGGTCTTGATTCAGTTTTTATGTCTTTCTGGTTTCTTTGGAAATTTATAGATTTTGACATGCACAAAGGGAATTAATCTCTTCTCAGTTTGTTTTTCTTTATGGCTCCAGTTAATTTGGAAACATAAATCTTTATCAAGAGAAGTTATGGCCAGGCTGTTGTTAAGGAATTACTTGTTTTGGATTAATTCTGCCTTGCCTTTGCATGTGTTTGTGATGTGTCATACAATTTGATAGTTATTCATAAACCCATGGTTGTGATTTATTAAAATTGTACTATTGACTTTGCTTTTAGGATTTCCTTTGATTAGTGGTAGGGTTTTGTCACTTGTATACTGGCGATGCTTGTGAAAAAGGATGACTCATTTAGTTTTGCTTACCAGAACTGAAGGTTATTAGAAACTTGTCATGGTGCGATGGCTTTTTTCAACTCATTTTTGAAAAAAGGGCTGTGAGTAAGTGTGAGTTTACACCACTATTAGCAATGTTTTTAGTAGTATCAGCAGTATATTAATATATTGTAACAGGTAGGGCTTTCGATGTGACGAACAAATGCTTTGAGAACTGAACTACCTGTTGGTCCCCTGAACTACCTGTTGGTCCCCTGAACTACCTGTTGGTCCCCCTGAACTACCTGTTGGTCCCCTGAACTCCCTGAACTACCTGTTGGTCCCCTGAACTCCCTGAACTACCTGTTGGTCCCCTGAACTACCTGTTGGCCCCCTGAACTCCCTGAACTACCTGTTGGTCCCCCTGAACTACCTGTTGGTCCCCAGAACTCCCTGAACTACCTGTTGGTCCCCTGAGCTACCTGAACTACCTGTTGGTCCCCTGAACTCCCTGAACTACCTGTTGGTCCCCTGAACTACCTGTTGGCCCCCTGAACTCCCTGAACTACCTGTTGGTCCCCCTGAACTACCTGTTGGCCCCCTGAACTCCCTGAACTACCTGTTGGTCCCCTGAACTCCCTGAACTACCTGTTGGTCCCCTGAACTCCCTGAACTACCTGTTGGTCCCCTGAACTACCTGTTGGTCCCCCTGAACTACCTGTTGGTCCCCTGAACTCCCTGAACTACCTGTTGGTCCCCTGAACTCCCTGAACTACCTGTTGGTCCCCTGAACTACCTGTTGGTCCCCTAAACTACCTGAACTACCTGTTGGTCCCCTGAACTCCCTGAACTACCTGTTGGTCCCCTGAACTACCTGTTGGCCCCCTGAACTACCTGTTGGTCCCCTGAACTCCCTGAACTACCTGTTGGTCCCCTGAACTCCCTGAACTACCTGTTGGTCCCCTGAACTACCTGTTGGCCCCCTGAACTCCCTGAACTACCTGTTGGTCCCCCTGAACTACCTGTTGGTCCCCTGAACTCCCTGAACTACCTGTTGGTCCCCTGAACTACCTGTTGGTCCCCTGAACTCCCTGAACTACCTGTTGGTCCCCTGAACTACCTGTTGGCCCCTGAACTCCCTGAACTACCTGTTGGTCCCCCTGAACTACCTGTTGGCCCCCTGAACTCCCTGAACTACCTGTTGGTCCCCTGAACTACCTGTTGGCCCCATGAACTAACTGTTGTTCCCCTGAACTCCCTGAACTACCTGTTGGTCCCCTGAACTCCCTGAACTACCTGTTGGTCCCCTGAACTACCTGTTGGCCCCATGAACTACCTGTTGGTCCCCTGAACTCCCAAAAACTACCTGTTGGTCCCCTGAACTACCTGTTGGCCCCTTGAACTACCTGTTGGTCCCCTGAACTCCCCGAACTACCTGTTGGTCCCCTGAACTCCCTGAACTACCTGTTGGTCCCCTGAACTACCTGTTGGCCCCCTGAACTACCTGTTGGACCCCTGAACTCCCTGAACTACCTGTTGGTCCCCAGAACTACCTGTTGGTCCCCTGAACTCCCTGAACTACCTGTTGGTCCCCTGAACTACCTGTTGGCCCCCTGAACTACCTGTTGGTCCCCTGAACTCCCTGAACTACCTGTTGGTCCCCTGAACTCCCTGAACTACCTGTTGGTCCCCTGAACTACCTGTTGGTCCCCCTGAACTACCTGTTGGTCCCCTGAACTCCCTGAACTACCTGTTGGTCCCCTGAACTCCCTGAACTACCTGTTGGTCCCCTGAACTACCTGTTGGTCCCCTGAACTACCTGTTGGTCCTCTGAACTACCTGTTGGTCCCCTGAACTACCTGTTGGTCCCCTGAACTCCCTGAACTACCTGTTGGTCCCCTGAACTACCTGTTGGTCCCCCTGAACTACCTGTTGGTCCCCTGAACTCCCTGAACTACCTGTTGGTCCCCTGAACTCCCTGAACTACCTGTTGGTCCCCTGAACTACCTGTTGGTCCCCTAAACTACCTGAACTACCTGTTGGTCCCCTGAACTCCCTGAACTACCTGTTGGTCCCCTGAACTACCTGTTGGCCCCCTGAACTACCTGTTGGTCCCCTGAACTCCCTGAACTACCTGTTGGTCCCCTGAACTCCCTGAACTACCTGTTGGTCCCCTGAACTACCTGTTGGCCCCTGAACTCCCTGAACTACCTGTTGGTCCCCTGAACTACCTGTTGGTCCCTGAACTCCTGAACTACCTGTTGGTCCCCTGAACTACCTGTTGGTCCCCTGAACTCCCCTGAACTACCTGTTGGTCCCTGAACTACCTGTTGGCCCCTGAACTCCCCTGAACTACCTGTTGGTCCCCTGAACTACCTGTTGGCCCCTGAACTCCCTGAACTACCTGTTGGTCCCCTGAACTACCTGTTGGCCCCATGAACTAACTGTTGTTCCCTGAACTCCCTGAACTACCTGTTGGTCCCCTGAACTCCCTGAACTACCTGTTGGTCCCCTGAACTACCTGTTTGCCCCATGAACTACCTGTTGGTCCCCTGAACTCCCAAAAACTACCTGTTGGTCCCCTGAACTACCTGTTGGCCCCTGAACTACCTGTTGGTCCCCTGAACTCCTGAACTACCTGTTGGTCCCTGAACTCCTGAACTACCTGTTGGTCCCCTGAACTACCTGTTGGCCCCCTGAACTACATGTTGGACCCCTGAACTCCCTGAACTACCTGTTGGTCCCCAGAACTACCTGTTGGTCCCCTGAACTCCCTGAACTACCTGTTGGTCCCCTGAACTACCTGTTGGCCCCTGAACTACCTGTTGGTCCCCTGAACTCCCTGAACTACCTGTTGGTCCCCTGAACTCCCTGAACTACCTGTTGGTCCCCTGAACTACCTGTTGGTCCCCTGAACTACCTGTTGGTCCCCTGAACTCCCTGAACTACCTGTTGGTCCCCTGAACTCCCTGAACTACCTGTTGGTCCCCTGAACTACCTGTTGGTCCCCTGAACTACCTGTTGGTCCTCTGAACTACCTGTTGGTCCCCTGAACTACCTGTTGGTCCCCCTGAACTACCTGTTGGTCCCCACAAGCTCTGTGAAGAGCTTTGAATGGAAGAGCTCAGCTATAGTGTTTCTGATTCATAACATGGCAGCTCTAATATTCATCATTTATGCATGCCAAGTTGGAAACAGGAGCTTAACTCTCGACCCATCTATATCACTGTTTAAGTACATCTGACTGAAATATACTCAAGATAAATCTTTTCATTTTCTTATAAATTTCCATGCAGGTGAGCTACTGAACATTGCCACTTTTCTTACAAAACAATTGATAAAGTTAAATTTTCTGATGGCCAATGAGGCAGAATGCAACCCCACATATAGATATTGAAACTTCAAATGCTGCCAAGAACACATTCTACCCATGTGGGGAATCAAACCCGGACCTTTGGCATGACGAGCAGACGCTTTAACCACAGGGCTACCCCACCAACACCCTCTGAAATGGAAGGTCAGTGAAAACAGGAAGTACAGAAACTAGATGATTCCAATCAGTTTGGTGTGGCCTTGCGTCAAGAAAAGACCTCTTGCTGCCAATATTTGTCAGCATGAGCACTGGTTGAGAGTCAACATAGCCATCTGTCCAGCTGAAGTGTTCTGTGAGAAGAACCACTGGCACCATGACCTTCTTCATCACGGACTGGTGCAACCTCGTTCTGCTTATCAGATTCATGAAGCTTTCAACTTAATATGTCTTGTGACAGGAAATCTCTCCATGTTGCACTAAAAATGTTTGGTTTGCAATGGTCTTCTTGATTAAAACTCAATTAAGTATTTAACAGTAGCAAATATTTGTTTTCACCTTACGACTTGATGTCTGGTTACTGCACACAGCAATAATTAACTGAACAATGTGGCTCTTTATTCGCTTTTGTATTAATACATATCTTTTGCCAAATTGTGTTTTTAATTACATGGTGATATGGTTTATGAACATGCTCTGAATATGTTAGGTGATTTAAAGTCCATTATTCTGGCTGATCATGATAGCCTCATCTCTCTATAATATGAGTGTGTAACATCAAAATTATTTTTAAAATTTGAAAATTATCATCTTAGATAAAGAAAACATGCAAATTAACTGTCATGAAGCATATTGTGAAAGACAATATATATCATAGTTTATTTTATTACGTACAGAAAGAATTGAAGACATGGCAATTTTCTTCATCTACATGTACTTTGGATGGATAGAGGGGGGATAACAGTGATGAAGGGTGTTTGGGAGTTACACGGAGGCTGTAAGAGATGAAAATCTGTTTACATTATTGATATATAAAAACAGAATTTCACCCTAGTGTTTCTTTATGAAAATAACTGCAAACTTCGAAAAAACACCTATGATACCAACCTTCAAGTAACCATTTCCTGTTTCATTCTTAGCCACAATCAAATGAATCATGGATATATACTTTCTTTTGAGCAATTTATTTCGCAACAAAATAATTATTAATTGTATAATCAATCAATATGATCTCACCATAGTGTCTTCTGTATGAATACACAGTGCCAGTGAGTGAGTGAGTGAGTTTTTACGCCACACTCAGCAATATTCCAGCTATATGGTGGCGGTCTGCACATAATCGAGTCTGGACCATACAATCCAGTGATCAACAGCATGAGCATTGATCTGCACAAGTGGGAACCGATGACATGTGTCAACAAAGTCAGCGAGTCTGACCGCCCGATCCTGTTAGTCGCCTCTTACGACAAGCATGGGTTACTGAAGATTCATTCTAACCCGGACCTTCACAGGTCTTTCAATAACAGAATTTGTATGGGATTCTGTTTGTACTGAATGGTCCTGTTTTGTCAGCCATAATGATGGAATTGACATGTGAGGTTTTATTTTCAGCATCAGATTTAACACAGAAATAAATACATCATTCCATCGAAAGTGTGTTTATTGCACTGCCTATTAATCTATATTGCAAACTCTTTACATATAGCTTTCCACAAATTGTCCCAAGTAAGCTTTTGATTTCTTTCTGCTAAGAGATTAAACGCGGCATTTATAAGAAGATGTAGAATGTCACTGTTGTCCCAGGGGGCTGTCTCTCTGTCATGTAAGAGGCGGCGAACAAGCACCAGTCAATCTCTTGCAGATGATAGCAGGGTTGGTAACAAAAGTTGGATTCGCTTTTTTGGTGGTACCGAAGTCATTTCAGTTTGAGACCAACTCACCTTTTTCTAATTGTTTACTGCACAAGTTCAGAACAAATTAATATTGGACCCCTCTTTTTAAAGTGAGTGAGTTAGTTGGATTTTATGCCTCTTTTAGCAATATTCCAGTAATATCTTGGCAGCAGACATCAGATATGGGTTTCAGACCTTTTAAAAGAGTGAGTGAGTGAGTATGGTTTTACACCGCTTTCAGCAATATCACAGCAGGGAACACCAGAAATGGGCTTCATACATTGTACCCATGTGGGGAATCAAACCCGTGTCTTCGGCATGACTAGATAATGCTTTAACCACTAGGCTACCCCACCACCCCCCTTTTAAAAGAAAATGATATATAGCACTCAAAAGAATTTGAAGAGTGAGTGAGTGAGTTTAGTTTTACACCGCTTTTAGCAATATTACAGAAATATCACGTCGGGGGACACCAGAAATGTACTCGTGTGGGAAATCAAACACAGGTCTTCGGCGTGACGAGCAATGCTTTAACCACTAGGCTACCCCACCGCTCTAGAAGTTGAAGGACACCTAGGTTCCTATATCACTATAATTACTACGTCATGGCATGAAACAAAGAAAGAAATAGGTGTTCTTCAACTTTCTTTGACAAGTATATTTTGTGAAACAGTGAGGGAAGAACACATTCATGGCAGATCAGTTTAATGAAGAAGGTAAGCCCTAGGTGATGCAGTTCCTAGTTGGATGCCTGTCTTTTGAAACCCATTAGCTACCTATGACAAAAAAATGTGACAAAATCAAGGATTCACATGGAAAATCTAGCATGTGGACTGGTGATCACAGGATCTTGACAGTAACTCTGCATGGGACAGTTGGGACCCCATGCCCTTTTATGTGTTTTTTATAGCTGTAGTTGTTATGGTGGGGTCACACCATTCAAATTATGATTTTACGAGTTTGGTTGTGCAAACAAGAGTTACTTGTGTCTGTGCTACTTTAAGGCACATTGTTGCATCAGCATTGTGCTGGGGCTACATATTGTCAATAAATTGACCTAACAAAGCCTGAACTTTGTGGAAATGTCGTTGTCTTTGTCATATCTGCAGTGGAGATACTTTTCTTTTCCTTTTCCTTCTTGCAGAAATCTTTGAAAGATGAGTTATGATAGAGACCCTTTGCACCCATGTAAAATTTAAAGTAACTGAAAACTTTGAAATATTGCTTTAAAAGTAATTGGACAGGTTTTTATGAATAGCTGACATTATTTGTGTTATCGTTCAAAAATACGACTCTCAGGTTGTGGTAAAAACTGTAAAACCAAATGCTTTTCCTAAGCTAAACATTTTACATGTTCAACCCAAACGGGAGATGAGTGTTTTTTTTACCATCTATTTGCTAGAAATAGCAGAAAGAATGTAAAAAACATTGACATAGCTCATCGTGAAACATAACAGGAGTCCTGCAAAAAAACTGCTTGATGACATCGAGCAAAAGAAGTCCACATGAAGCATGAAGACAGCTGAAGCCATGACATGTAAGATTGAACACACTTCATCACCTGCCCTGGTGGCTCAGTGGGAATTTAGTGGGTCACAATACCAGCTAGACATTGGTTGGTTGGTTGGTTTGCTGTGTAACGCCACACTCAGCAATATTCCAGCCATATGGTGGCGGTCTGTAAATAATCGAGTCTGGACCAGACAATCCAGTGATGATCATCATGAAGTGATCAACAGCATGAGCATCCATCTACATTATTTGAATATGATGGCATGTGTCAACTAAGTCAGTGAGCCTGACCACCTGATCCCATGACTCGCCTCTTATGACAAGCATGGGTTACTGAAGACCCGGATCTTCACGGGTCTAATACACATTAGGACTGCACAGTATTTCCAGTATACCGGCATACTGCAATACGCTTTTCAGACGATATGTATTGGAATAGTTTTTCTGAGGACCAGTATATTTGGTAAAATGATATATGAAGTTTTGTGATTATGTCTATATTTAAATTAAACTCAAGATAGACTTTGATTCACAACTGATGTTTCTCTTCATAATTAATTGACAAAACGCATACTTTACATCCTATAAATAGTATAAAAATATGAATGAATATATATATATGAATCCCTTATTTTGAGATTGCTATTTTCAAAACCATAACATTTGTTTTTAGGGCTGTAGTATCCAGAAAGTGATCTATTTGTACAATCAATTTGACTCAGTGTTAAGCTATTTAGCTCGGAATTTTGTATTGAAGGTATTGCGATTCAAGCACCTGTATCACAATATATTGCAATAGAATTCATTTACCAAGCAGTCCTGCTAAACATGTCAGGTTGCAGGTTTGATCATCTTCATAATAGTTTCATGACAGTGTGACATTTAACCAGTTGCATAATTACAGGAAGTTTTTAACTGATGTATCAAATGTCTTTTATTCCAGTTCTGAAGCGTCCACAGGCCTATAGTACAAAGTCAGATAAGAATAGTGCCATACAATCACATGTTTGTAGACTTCTATATACAAAAGCATTGTGAAGACTTCTTGTATTATTATGTTCATTAACAAAATAAATTTTCAGTTATTATGATATGTTTGGTAATATTTTATAATTGGTGTAAAATTCATGTTTTGAATGATTTTTCAGAATGTAGATAAACCTTAAGGCAGACAGGATCTAGTAAATCGACATTTAGTAGGAATGTAGAATATGTCAAAGACTTCTTTAAGTTGTATCAAAGAGCATAGAACAATAGATGATATCACTGTAGGTTTAAAAATCTGTGAAACTGACAAAATATAGATATAAATGTATGGTTTGTACAGCAAAGGGTCAAGGAAAACTCTAAGTTTGAGTAAGTTCCTGTTTATGTGTAATGGTTTTATATAAGAACTTTAGCTTGGGTCAGACTTTCTCAGATACAAACTTCTGAAACTAAAAATCTGCCTTTTTGTCATATTTTGCCTTCCATGTGTATTCTTGGCTGTATCAGGACCAAAATATGCAATATTTGGTAAGAACAGCCCTAGTATCTGGACATAAACACCTGTGATCACACAGTTTTATATCTACTCCTTAAAATTTCACAATTTTTTTTTCGTGTAGGTCAGATAAGTAAATTTTAAAGAATCCGTATTAAACTATGTCGTGATTCTGATGTCACCTGTTGCTGATGTTCTGATGTAGGTTTACCTGTCGTTTATGCAAAATGTCTAAGTTGCTGGTGTCACAAGGACAGGATATGTTTCTCCTTGTAAACACCTGGTGTCATCAGTTATTTTCAGCATTTATTGTTATGATTCTCACTGGTATTTTATGATTTATGTCTGTTTTGGCAGGTAATGAAGACTGGTTAAGGTCTGGCATTGACCTCTTATGTGATTATCAGGACGTCATGCTATCAGGCTGTCTACAAAATATGGAGAGCTTTTGACATTACGTTACTGAATTAATGGTGTTATAATCATAGGCGTGGGTATTGCCCGAGAATTTTCATATTGCGATATATTGCAATGCGAAAGCATGTATTGCAATATATTGCATGAACTATTTTTAAACAAAAACTACTTTTAATCGAGTTACTTCTTGATTTATAGAGCAAAAACACAACAACATCACTAGGCTTGATTAAGCTTTAATAACAAATTTTAATCATGATAAAATAAAAATGTTAATAATATTTGGCACAAATGAAACAAGGACATATCCGAACATTTCCGAGTGTTATGAAGTTTTCCGAATGCAAGTCAAAATACCGGTTTTCGATCAGCGTATCGCAATACGTATCGTTTTAATGTCTGAACCGGTAAATACTGGTAAACCGGTTATATTGCGCAGCCCTATATAATCATGAGCTTGGCTGTATGAAGGATGTATGAAGAACAATGTTTTTGCAGGGCCATTAGGACAGGGTCAAAACCATCTGGATGATGAACTTGGTATAAAAACTGATGCAGTGTGAGAGAGTTGAACCTCGTTGATTCAGATTCTGTTTATCTGGAAAACTGTCTTCAGTAATGTCATAAGTAATGCATATGTGCGTATATAAGGTTAGAACATCTTAGCCATGATTTGCTCACTTGGACCTGTGGGATTTTTTTTATGAATTGGAAATCTAAATTCATAGGGCTCAGTGTTTCTGTTGGCTTCAGCTTTGTCGCTTATTAGGTTTCAATATTTATCTGTTTTCAGGATTAGTAATGAAGACTTTTATGTGTAAAGAAGAGGTTCACAGGTCAAATTGTGGTCTGAAAACTATATTTATAAGGTCGCATCAATAACGTGCAAAATGCAACTGATGTTGTACAACATAGTCTGTGGGTAAATACAAATGAACCCGTGAAGATCCAGGTAAGAATTGATCTTCAGTAACCCAGGCTTATTTAGACATACCAGACTATTTTCTTGTTTGTAAACGAACACACTTATGAAATAAGAACAGATTAACCTCATGCGTACCTTTCAGTGTGGACCCGTGAAGATCCAGGTTAGAATTGGTCTTCAATAGCCTGTGCTTGTCGTAAAAGGCCACTAATGGGATCGGGTTATCAGGCTTACTGACATGGTTGACACATGTCATCGTATCCCAACTGCATAGATCAAAGCTGATGTTGTTGATCACTGAATTGTCTGGTCCAGACTCGAATATTTACAGACCGCTGCCATATAGCTGGAATACTGATGAGTACGGTGTATAACTAAACTCACTCACTCACCCAAATACAAATGAATATTGTCTGGATTGCAGATCATAATAGTTACCCATAATTCTTTTTGTCTTTCAAACCAAATATAGTGGATTGGCTTGATATGACAGGTGGTCACTAAATGCGTCCCTGGAACTTCAAGTCACTCATTTGTTTGCCTGGTTTGTGTCCAGACTGCCGTCGTCTACTCTGATGTCTCAGGCAACAAACACACTTGACGTCTTCACTGACAAAAGTAATGGTTAAAGCCTTCTCTTGTCATGCCAAAGACATCATCGGTTCGATTTCCCACATGGGTACAATGTCTGAAGCCCATTTCTGGTGTCCCCTACCGTGCTATTGCAAGAATATTGCTAGAAGTGGCGTGAAACTAACTCAATCACTCACTCATTTTTAATAGTCAAACTGACTTTGAGATGCCCCCTGCTTGGTGCAAGTGCTCTGGATCCCAGCAGAACATGGCCCTGTACTTTCATATAGTGGTAAAGTTGATCACAGACCAAGGCTGATCCCTTAGGGAGGTGTCATGACATTATTGGTGTATTTGTCAACTAGCCAGCATGAATACACCCTTTGATGTAGCGTTTAGATGGCAGGATTCTCCCAAACCTATATTCCTTTGTGTTTATTAAATCTCATTTTGAAGAAGTTGTGTTTGTGAAAGTGTTGGTATGACTGGGTTGGTTGGTTTGTTGTTTAACGCCGCACTCAGCAATATTTCAGCTATATGGCGGCGGTCTGTAAATAACTGAGTCAGGACCAGACAATCCAGTGATCAGTATCATGAGCATCATCTACGCAACTGAGATACGATGACATGTGTCAACCAAGTCAGCGAGCCTGACCACTCAATTCCGTTCGTCACCTCTTACGACAAGCATGGGTTGCAGAAGACCATTTCTAACCTAGGTCTTTATGGGTCAGTATAAGTGGGTTTTGTGTGAAGGAAAGGGTTCTTTGGTTAGGGGGTGTCTCATCCATCCATTGCCCTTTCTTTTCACCAACACCAGGTGTCATTGCTATCTGATATTTGTTCGGGGCGGTGGGGTAGCCTAGTGGTTAAAGCGTTTGCTCGTCACGCCGAAGACCCGGGTTCGATTCCCCTCATGGGCACAATGTGTTAAGCCCATTTCTGGTGTTCCCCGCCGTGATATTACTGGAATATTGCTAAAAGCGGCATAAAGCCAAACTCAGTCTGTTCATTAACACATATTTATAATATATTTAGAATTGTACAAATAATTCTGCTCTTGGCAGGGATTTCTTATTAAATTTAAAAGGATTTTAACTTTTATTTAATGTCTTTTTTTCTGTTTCATTTTAGTGTCAATTTGCCATCTCTTCCGACACAACTACCTCAGATATACCACCAACTTTGACAGGGATATTTTTGTTTTTCTTAGATGTGCAAAAAATATTTTCATAATATACAAGTGTGTATGAACAAGTATATTATCCCTATAAAAAGTGGTGTAGTATATATATAGTATATTTCATTGAAAGACAACTTTCCCTCTTTGAAGGTTAAAAAAATTTCTTGGACATAACTAAATGTTGATTAATTAAGATGAAAAAAATGGCTGTTCCTTTAAATATTTTGCTGGTAATACTTAACCTTTAAATAAAGAAAAAAATGTTAGTGTTCTGAAAAAAACATTAAATGCCAGTGTTAAATAGAGTAAACTTTGGTATAAAAAAACTTGCGAAAAAGTTTCATGGAAAACATTGTTTGAGTGTTAATTGTGTGGATTTGTTTTTCAAGGTAACTGTATTTGGTGTGACAAATTGTTGGTTTATTGATTAGTGGGTTCACTAGGTCTCCAGAAGGAAGTGTTTGGCTGCTGATTGGCCACTGGCACCAGATGGCAGACACATGCCTGGATTCTGAGATGAGGATGAGTCTTTTTTTCATGCAATTGCATACCGGTTCTCTTAGTGTAAGTCTTCGGATAGATCTAGTCTGACAGAGAGGTTGTGCAGTAACTTGAGGTCAGTAGGTCAAATTAGTACTTATTGATCAAATTGTACAAAATGACTTCATCATGAAGCAAGTATTTGACCGAGTACCACTTGACCTGAAATGCCCGAAGTCAACATTGGCTGTTGTTTGTGGCTATTTGCCGAGAGATTTGGCGAAAACGTTTTTAATTCACAGGCTTTTTTGTTTTGAGGTACATAAACTACATAAAGTTTGTATATCTAGCAAGCTGAGCATTCATGCATTCCTCACATAATTCAAATAAAACGTAAATCTTACTTGGTCAATAGTTATTGCAAGTTTTATTTGAGGATGTCATTATGCAGCTCTCCTGTCGAATGGGTTCAACAGTAGCATTGGGAGGATTAATATGGTGATCATAAAGGATTAAAGTTTGGGGATGTTGATGGCCATTTGAAAATCTTTGTAGTGCCTTGTGTGTAAATGATGTGAAGAACCTCCGATATGCCAGGAATACTGTCTGGTGATAAGATATATGCTGTGTTTATGTTTAGGGGAATCATCCAGCAAAATAACTACCTAAAACTATCAAAATGCCATTGACCTCCATAGAAGTATGCCACCATGGCTTCACACAGGCTGAGTGGGTTAGATCGCTGACTTTGTGTGCTGGCATTTAGGTGCCTGATCCTGAGAGAATGGGTTCTAATCCCTGATAGGACTCAACCGAAAACAAAGTGCTAGATTCTGTATTCTGTACTTTACTGAGAAAGTGTAATCCGAAATAGAACATATGTGTATTCCTATTAAACAAAGTTTACTTCTCCACAGCAAAGTCAACAAAAGAGAAACCATTCCTTTTTTGCAGACCTAAACTTTGGCAAATTGCTTTCAGGAACCAATTAATTAGCCTTCAAAACTGCAGCCTTAACAACCTGAGGAACAGAACTCGTAAGGCAGAATAAACTTCCTGAGCTTTTCCAACAAATACACTTCAAAGTATTCTTGCTTCCACAAATATTCAGAATCTTGTACCTTTTAATGATCTTTATCAGTATTTGTTGTTGGTACTGCTGTATTTTCCTTGATATTCCACTATCAGGAGGAAGCTTTTTACACCAGTGCGATCCAGGCACTCCATCACTGTTGGCAGAAGTGCATGGACCTCGGAGAGATTATGTTGGAAAATAATCTGCTACTAATTCCATCACCTCAGCCACAGTTACCCGTGTAGGCTCCGATGTCGTCTTATCCGGGTTAGAATAGGTCTTCAGCCACCCATGCTTGTCATAAGAGATGACTAACGTGGTCGGGTGGTCAGGCTCGCTGACTTGCATGGTACATGTCATTGTATCCCAATTCCATTGATCGGTGCTCATGCTGTTGATCACTGGATTGTCTGGTCCAGGCTTACTCACAAATGGTCACAGTCTGGCTCAGAACTTTTTCAGCCACACTTTCTCTTTGAGCCTGACCACCCAACCCTGTTAAGATCGTTTTTAGAAAGCTAGTGGTGGTTGTATTCTGCCTTGAATACCCACACAGGAAGAACCTTCCAAGATGTCAATAGAGATCATATAATATACTGACAGAAATAAATAAAGGAACACAGGAAAATTCAAGTGTTCCTTGAATATTTTCCAGTTTTCATCACCAGCTTTGAATAGCGTTGTGGGAAGAATCTGAGAATAAATAAAGGAACACTGACATGAAGTGGTGTTCCCTTATTTGTTTCTCTCAGTATAGATTATATGGTCTCTGATGCTACCAACTACCTGAACAGTCAGCACCTTCTGAAACGGTTTGATTGTATGGAGATTTCATTTCTCTCCCTGCCAAGGGATGTGTTAAATACTTAATGTGCTGATTGCCTGTTGTTTGATATTTTAATTAAATTGCACTGAAATAGTTACCCTACTCAGTAAAGCTCAGCTGAAGGAACTAGGTCAAGACATTAAGTCAAATTGGATTCTTGACCGAGAATAATTATAAAGCGTCATTATTCATTGATCAGGTTATTCCCATCAGGACCTCAGATGAGAAGGAAAATGGTCCTGTACACACAAGGTAGTCTGGGGTTGGGGATTGACCAAATCAGAGAGCTGAAGATTAATTATAAAATAATATTTATTTTTGCAAAAATAATGCCCTCAAAGTTTGCTAGATGTAGCTGATGTATAAAAAATATGACTCCTTTCAAGTTATATGTTGTTTATTTTCAATTAAATGACCAAACAAATATTTTTTATGTCTTTTTTCGTTATTTTATGTTTTCTAGGTATTATTGGGCAATTTTTTAATTATCTCTGAAATTGTGTTTTTCCTCCATTTTCCCCTTCTGCTGTCCAGACTGACTAATTCCTGTTAATAAAGAAATACAGAATTTCTGTCTTAATGTGACAAACAAATTGTTTAATGAATCGGAAAATCAGGCAAGATGAATTATAAGCTTAAACATTAGCGATATCTTGATTTTTTAGAAAATTATAATTACCAACTTTAATCTGATATCATAGCGACGACAATAAGGGTTCTCATAAATCCTTGTAATATCGGTTGGCTATGAAAAGCCTTCATCAAGAACTAGACAGATTTCTGATTACCCAACTTTTCCATAACAATGTCATGTTTTCTTTAAGGTGTGTTGCTAGGCGATGATGTAAACAAATTGGTGTATCTCATGTTTGTGTCAGTGGTGAAGGAATAAGCCTACACCAGAAGTATGTTCTAATTCCGAAACAGTATTGACCAAGGATTCCTGTGGTGTATGACTTTACTTGGTTGTTTGTTGACAATATGACATGGTGTGCAGGAATAAGGTTTAGTTGTTGGGATCTTTAAGGGGAAACAACTCACCAACTCTCAGCCGTCTAGCCAGCACCGTTTTATATATGTTACAGTGAATATGTAAAACCAGGGATTATGTATAATGTCTGATTCACACAGTGATTATACATAATCACTGAAAAATAGACTAGAATTTTAGACAGTTTCTTTAAAATCATTTTTTGTGTAGTTTGAAGAATATTTCATTCAAGAAGGTGTGGAATCAGTTTCAGTTAGTATCAAATGGTCAATTAAGCAGGGAGGAAATCTGTTCGTTTTGTGCATTTGTCGTGTTCCCCGGCGTGATATTGCTGGAATGTTGCTAAAAGCGGAGTAAAACTAAACTCACTTACTCACTGTTTGTTTTGTAATTTTGGTAACTGTATTAAAAATTCCTTCTTACTGATCATAGGGGCGGTGGGGTAGCCTAGTGGTTAAAGCATTGGCTCGTCACGCCGAAGACCCGGGTTCGAATCCCCACATGGGTACAATGTGTGAAGCCCATTTCTGGTGTCCCCATTGCGTGATGTTGCTGGAATATTGCTAAAAGCCGTGTAAAACCAAACTCAGTCAGTCAGTCTTACGGATCATGAGGGAATTTGAGATTGACTCACTGACCTAGCTGAGGGTCAATTAAGCAAGGAGCAATTCGGTTTGTTTGTGTTTGTGTTGAGTCCAAAAATAAAGAAATGTTTTAAACGTATTTAAGTATGAATGAAATTTGATCCAAAGGTGAACATATGTATTGTTGTCATTGTCAGTACATACCAATAATTGCCTGATGCCATTCAGTGTCTGGCACTCAATGAAATTGGTTTCGGACCAGTAGGGACTCGTTGACAAGGGGAATTCCTAAGAATGATCATATTTGATGCTTTCCAAAACCTTTCACCAATTTGGCAATATGAATTGGTCTTTAGCAACCTTCGTTTGTGGTAAAAGGTGGATAAAAGCATATATAGGGGGTCAGCTCACAGACTCGGTTCATGCAAGTCATTGTATCCTAAATTCAGAGATTGATGTTTCTTGTCATCACTCACTGGATTGTCTGGTCTAGACTCAATTATTTATAGACCTCCATCCTACAGCTGGAATATTGCTCATGGCAATCATCACTGGATTGTCTGGTCCAGACTCAACCTTCTACATTACATGCATGATGTACAACACCCAATTTGGTGAAGAAGCGGGTGATGAGTATAGTTTTGACGCCGCTTTACCCATATCTGAAAGCAATATCACGGTGGGGACATCAGAAACAATACATTGCACCCATGTAGGAATCGAACCCGTCTTCGGTTGTTGAACGGATCGCATTAACTACCAGGCTTACCCCACCCCACCCCACTTGGTATAGCTGCCGTGATATTGCTGGAATATCGCTAAAAGCGGCGTAAAACCAAACTCACTCACTAACTTGGTATAGAGTTTAGCTTGATGGCCTTTGGGCGTTTATTGTAGTGAATGTACTAAGGACACAATAAAGAGGTGTGTGTCACTGTATTGGCTCGTGCGAGATGACAGGGCGCTATTTTTATAATCACTGTGTTGTATCTTTATATAATCTATGTAAAGATCGTATCACAACGCAGCTGCCATGCACAGAGATTCGGCATAAGAAGATCGCGTCGGTGTTCGAATTGTATCAGCAACAATCAAGATTATGACATCAACATTTTTCAATCTCCCAAATTTATGCGTCGATTAAACATTTAATTTAAATGTCCAAATGTTCAGTGTGTGTCAAGCATCAGAATGTAAAACAGTTATCTGATCGTCTCGTTCCTACGTAAGCATACCCCATCAATATACATTGCCTTCGACGTACTCGCCGATAAGTTCGTATATTACCGGCACTCCAAACCTCTTTTCATCCTACCCACTACCACACCAGCACCACACCTGCCACCACGCACATCCGTCACCACACCACCACCACGTGCAATATCCGTCACCACACCTGAATACCACATCCATACTCCACAGGCCCGTTTATATATATGTATTAGGTGTCGCGTGATATGAATGTATCGATGCATCGATACATTTAATGGGACGATACGATACGCGATACATGCTTGCGTGTATCGATCTCTATTTTGAAAACTTTATCGATTCAAATTTTATGCTATATCCATTCCTTCAAAAGTCTTGATAGTAAAATTATACGAGACAGCCCTGATAAATAGGATGTAGCTAGCTTTACTTGGGAAAAATAGGTTGGAAATCAACAGCTTTTGTGATTGGCCAGACTATTTTGATGGGGCCAATCAGCAAGCGCGCACGTTGCCGGTAAGGTAATGCGCTACGAAAAGGTGCGAAAATTATGTATCGCGATACGTATCGTATCGTGACTTTTAAAACGTGTGATACGTATCGTATCGTGAGATTGCGTATCGTGACACTCTAATATGTACATATACAGCTCACATAGGCTTTGTAGAACACCACCGCGGTGGTGCCTATCGGTTTAAGCGTTGGCTCGTCACGACGAAGACCCGGATCTTCGAATCCCCACATGGGCAATAAATGTAGCCCATTTCTGGTGTTCCCGCCGTGATGTTGCTGAATATTGCTAAAAGCGGCGTAAAACCAAACTCAGTCAGTCAGGCTGTAGAACACTAGCTGCAAAGTGGTTATTGTGGCTATACAGTTCCGTGACCATGAAGGAGAAAATTTTGAAAAATCAAAATAAAATTATTGACTATGGGGCTGTGGGATATCCCAGTAGTTAATCACTTTCGCCTTCGTCACGCCGAAGACCTCGCCGAGTTCGATCTCCCAACATGGGTACTATATGTGAAACCCATTTCTAGTGTCCCCGCCGATATATTGCTGGAATATGCTTAAAATCGAGGTAACACCATACTCACTCACTCACTTTTATTGATGCTAAATGTTTAAGCCACAGTTCCTGATTTCATTAAAAGTTAGACACATGCATACGATAGAGAAAACACCCACGCAGAGCCCACATTTGCTTCCAAAGAAAGTTTTCACAGGATGTAAGGCTCTTTCAACCCTACAAAAGCAACGTGTTCCTGGAGTAAGTGACCTTGGACCAAATAAGCGTCATGACACACCCTCGTCCCGGGCATTCATCGCAGTCATTCATAAATATGAAAACGAGGGCTGTACATCGCTCTTCAGCCAGCAAGATGATTAATGTCCGCCTCGTCTAGAAACAACGTTGCCTTGTAAATGCAATCCTTGCAGACTGACACACAATGCGTAAAACCTACAACGCCATTTCCTGGCCCCCTCAAGAAGCTTAGCCAAGTTGTCGCACCTAGAAATTACAATAAATTCCTTTAGATCATAGATTGAGAGATATGAGATCATTCGTGAAACCGCTATATTTCAGCGCCCTGTTTCAAACAATTCTCAGTTACGGGTCAAGTATCAAAGGCCGATGTAGCTTACAGAGAGAAACACCATTTGGGAAATATGAGATTCCGCGCGGTGAACATTGAGGCCGTGGAAGCGGCAGGTGTTGAGGTCTTCTGAGCACACAACGCCGGGTATCAATCAACTTAATGGCAACTACCATTTGCGCCTTCCTTCGGAAATTTCGTCTTTATTCTGAATAAAACACACAGATGCCTTCTTCAACGATAAGAAGAAATCTCTTAAAAGCATAATCACATGCATAGATTTTATGGACATTATACATTATTGCATATATTTCGTGGAAATTATACATTGTTGCATATGTTTTATGGACGTTAAAGATTGTTGCATAGGATTTTTATGGAAATTATACATTATTGCATTAGATTTTGGGTAGATGGCACATGTAGCATGTCATTCCACTGTATTTACCTCACTTCCTTCGTGAGGGAACTGAACCCAAACTTTAAGTGTAACGACTGCTCAATCATGTTGGATTCTAGTTCTACTGAATTATTATTCACTGATTTCTGTTTACAACGACATTAGAATCTAATCTCTCTCTCTCTCTCTCTCTCTCTCTCTCTCTCTCTCTCTCTCTCTCTCTCTCTCTCTCTCTCCTCCTGACTGAAAAACTGTTGTATCGTACACAATAGGAATCCGTCCAGTCTAACGAAAATCATATTGTCGCTGCTTTCTACTATACATTTATAATAATATATTTATATGAATATAAGCTCATGACACATTGTATTGCATCAAAGACATATGTAAGTTCTCTATATTATTTTGCATGATATAAGAGAATACAAACCCTGTTCTGCTCTGATAATATACGGGGTATATATGTCCAACGATTCCTTTATCCAGATACCAACCAACCTAAATGCGTTAGCAAAACGTGGTAACTGCATAAGAGAGAAATTCACTTTGATCGTTTGAGGGTTTTTTTGTGTAGTTGTTCGATGATTGTGGCCCCGATTTCTCGAAAGAAACTTAAGTGTTTACTCAAATTTAAAACTGAGTCTGACAATTTGAAACAGCTAAATTTTTTAACTCAACTATATCTTTTAAAAATAATAAAGCCCAAATCTATCCACCAAACTCAAATTGTCTACTATGTTTGAGTTTAATAATTTTAAAATCAATTTCAGTTCATTCTGAGAAATGCATTTTCACATTTGAGTAAAAACTCTAACTTTTAAAGTCAAAACTCAGACTTAAGATTTTTTCGAGAAATCGTAATCAGGTCCCTTCTGCTGTTTCATTACATATCAGAAAACCAAAAATAAATTGATGAAAATGTGTCTAATTTGTCTATATGTAATTGAGATGGGTATAAGAAAAAGACCTTGATGTTTCTGGAAAACATAAATCCCCTTAAAGGTCCGTCCTTCGGATATTTTTATAAATACGACTACCATTATCATCAATTTATTTGGTTAGTTGTTTGGGCATTTTCACATTTTGATAAACGTCAAATTTGCAAACACTGTCAAATAGCAAATCAAACATATGAGTAGGTTTGACATGAACTCCCGCGATACTTCGATACTCAATGACCCAAACACCTCCACAACAATGACTAATAATCTATCGTATATCGATTATATTGATCGGAAACAAAACACACGTAAGTTTTATTTCAAATATGTTTTGAATTGAAAATTTAAAGGTTGTTGTCAAGCCGCACGAGTGATATTACTCATGATCACGTGAGTGCCACGCCAGTGTCACGTGGATCATCAAGGATCAAGGTTATAAGTAAAATTTTCCCTACTTGACGAACATTCCTTCCACAATCTGTCAATAACAGACAGCCGTTGTTCCGCTGTATGACCTGTCTTGACTCAGTGTCTGTCGTCAACTTTAAATGGAAATTCCACTCCACTGTCTGGTGAGGATTTCCGGTGTATTTTGTTTGTTGTTTAACGACGACTAGGCCAGACAATGCAGTGACTATCACAATCCACGCAACTGGAAAACATCAAGTCATACAGCAGCCTAACCACCCGATCCCGTTATTCTTCTCATACGAGGGGCGTGGGGTAGTCTAGTTGTTAAAGCGTTCGCTAGTCACGCCGAACCCCGGGTTCGATTCCCAACATGGGCATAATGTGTGAAGCTCATTTCTGGTCTCCCCCCGCCTCGATATTGCTTGAATATTGCTAAAAGCGACGTAAAACCCAACTCACTCACTCACTCTTCACATACGACAAGTATACGTTGCTGGGGACCAGTTACCCTACCTAAAAGGGGCAAATTTTGGGTGCAGGTAAACACTTATTGCGATACATTGTAAAATGTAGTTGGTCGACTCAAATGTTGGTGTCCAACCTACTGAAACAAGCCAGAACTGCCAACAGAGTCGAGTACCCCTTTAAGGATATATCGATAGTTCCATAAACTAACAACATGTCTCTGAATTGAACATATTTTACAGAAAAAAAGTTCACAGTAAATAAATATAATATAATGAAAAGGAGCCCTGAGACTTTCTTCATTTTCAGAAGCTGTGGAAATCTAGACTTGACACACTTTTTAGACTTGCGTGGGCTTTCTAGAATATATTTGCCTCAGGGTCTGTATGACAGACTAATAGTTCCACCCATTGGCGGATCGGGGTGGGGGGTGCGTGTGCGGAGCGGGTTCGAACCCCCTGAACACCCCACCACCCCCACCCCTTCAAAATTCGTGGATCCGCCGTAGGGGTAAATACTCGATTTCAACATCCAACTCCTTTTATTAAAACACGGTTTTATCGACACATTAACTCTATAGACGCTCTGGGTATCTCGACACAAAGGTAGAATGCTGGTTATCAATACACAACATTTCTCGACATTCGAGTTATCTGAAATATATGTGAAGTGGTTGATTTTGAACCACAAGGTCGCGCTACAAGGACACAACTAAGGCATTCAGGACAAACGGGTCATTTGTGGCAAACAAGCTATGTCGAGGTTACACCGCCTGATTACAAATTATCCTTCCTGATCATGTTCAAAGATTTTTCCTCAATTTTTATCCTGTTTCAATGGTAAACAGTATGATGATCTTCCAATTATCCCGCGAATCTAAACGGTGTGATTTTCAATTAGTTTTGCACTGACAAAGCACATGGACCAGACACCAGACTATTTTTCTCAGATTTATTTCCAGACAGATACGCTATTGAATCATCGAGTTCCGGTTTCCGGTATGTTTGAGGTCGGTCAAGGTCACAGATACACCAGGAAGTCGGTGCGTTATTGTGATCAGCAAAATCTGAGTGAGTTTCACGGTGGCTTGCCACTTTTCTGGCAACATGGGAGAGACTAAACTAGTCTTATTGAAGGAGTCTTATTCGGTCATATTCTTTCATTAGTTTCATCAGTACAATAGAATGGAATAACGTGTATTAAGTGTAAATTATTCTGTTTTCTTTGAACATTATCGGCAGGTCCGTCTGAATATTTAGAAGACAATTTTGCTAAATAGACTGACTGAATGAGTTTGGTTTTACGCCGCTTTTAGCAATATTCCAGCAACATCACGGCGGGGGACACCAGAAATGGGCTTCACACATTGTGCCCATGTGGGGATTCGAACCCGGGTCTTCGGCGTGACGAGCCAACGCTTTAACCATTAGGCTACCCCACCGCCCCCTGCTAAGTAGAAGCGACAAAAGCCTTTCCACATCCATAACAAAGTCGATTGTACAACTATGACCATTTCATGAGTATATATGTTTTTCACCAGTCAGGCGCGAAGCAAGCCATTTTTTTAGTGTAAGCCCGATAGGTTGCAAAGCTTTATATTTAGATATATAGTATAGAGGGCTTGCCCAACTTTCATTGCAAAACTCCCGTGTAAGCCTGGGGTTTTTTTTATAATGGTAGCTACGCCCCTGGCAGTGTTACAGCTGTATGGTGTTGTTTGTTAACAAAATAGAGCCTGGACCAGACAATCCAGTGATTGTCACCATGCGATACGATGACAGAGCATGTGTTTATGAATAACTATGAAATAGTGATGATACCAGGTGTTCACGAAAAGGTGAGCGTATCCTGCCCCACCGGTGGCACCCGTCATAAACATTTGCAAAGTCTAAATTCGGGAACGTATGGTACAAGTCAAAATAGGGAATTGCATCGGACATCATTTTTGTCACTGATGCTTCAAATTTCGAAATGTCCTCAATGTCTACCATGGAACTTTTTGAAAGCTTTACGGAGGCCTTGAGTGTCGTAACCTTGATCGAACAATTTCTGAGCAAGAATGGCATGACGCTCTTTGAAACTTTGGTAAAAAGGGATTGTACCTCAAAAGTTGTGAAATTTAAACACCAAGGCTGGAGCTGATGGAATATTGCTCGACATGAAATCAAGGTTGACTATTTGGGAAGTTTAATTCATCCCTTTTGTAGAGTGTTTTTTTTGTCACTCTGAACCTTTATGCATAGATCTAAATATGAATTAGTTGAGGCGGTCTCACTTGTCTCCTTAATTTCAAGTTCAGGTGAGTATGTAAGTTGAAGGTAATTGGCTGTTTGATGGTTAAACTTTTTGTCCAAAGTATTTGGTTTTTATTTGTCAATCTAAGCAGAAATTCCGATTCATATGCACAAAGAAACAGATCCGCAAGGAAGGGAGCTCACTCCCTTGTAGGATTCTAACTATATCATGTGTTTATGAATCATTACAAAAACGTGACATGCGTGACAGTGTAAAACATATATTCATTATTTTCTCACGCCTATGCAAAGTATATCTTTTGACAAACCTAACAAGTTTCTCGGTTTCGGTGCTACGTACTGTATTTCGTCCACGTCATTTGTAAAGATTACATTCAGCGTTAACGTGTTTAGTCTGGGTCAAACCTATTATGTCATTGCAGTGATATCATCACATGTGTACATGGTGTGACATCATCGTCTCACCGTGCATGGAATGTATCACATGTGGCAATAAATGTAGAGAGTCCTCTGGTGTCTAAACAGGAGGCAGAGCTGGATATGGCGGGTTGGTATGGTAATCAGAGGTCAAGGTCATAGTTGTTGGGGTTTGGTGGTGCGATGGGTTCAATGTGTAATTTGTGATGTACAGTACAACCAGAAATTATTGAGAAATTAAGATAGTAATATTTTATATATTTTTTCACTCATTACTCACGTATAAAATGTGAATATTAGCAGAACATAACTCCAGATTCAAAGACAGGTGAACAGTTAGTATTTTGTCAAGTCACCATGGGCAGCAATGCAGGCTTCAATGCGGCGGGGCATACTACTGATCAAAGAAGTTAAAAAATCGTGGTCCATGCTGTCCCAATTTCGGACCACCTCTTCTTTCATTTCAGCAATATTTGTCAGATTTTTCTTATTGACACGTTCCTTCATAAGTCCCCAAACAATTTCTATTGGGTTTAGGTCAGAGCTATAGCTTGGCCAATCTAATAATGTCATATTTTGGCTCCGAAACCAGGCCTGTGAATGCTTTGAACGATGTTTTGGGTGGTTGTCCTGCTGGAAAATCCAAAAATGTCCATAGAACACGTGAGCAGATGGGAGTAAATGTCCGTCGAGAATATCTGTGTACCGCTCACTGTTCATATTCCCTTGAAATACACAGAGGGGCGTGGCCCCTAACACAGATGTGCCACCCCACACGTTAAATTTCGGACTGTACTTTGGGCGCTGATACAAAGGGTTTTCAGTTGTTTGGTCCAGAATTTCAGTGTCTTAGGAAACAGCCACACAGAACAAAAATATTTTAAAATTATGCTTTAAAAATATGGAAAGGGGAAGGGGGATCATTGACTTTGTACATAAATTTTAGGGGGGTCATTCACATTGTACGTGCTTCTCCTAAACACACACACACACACACACACACACACACACACACACACACACACACACTAGTCATAAATTATGAACGGTCCCTTAGCACAGTGTTATCGGTTATTGACTAGATTATCGAATTTTATCGAATAATCATGTTGATCGGTGTATATTTTTTTAATAATTGCTTGTTCACTGGTACAGCGGTATCGATAACACGTATTGATTAGTAGTATGTCTAAGTTGACTACAACAGTTTTTATTTTCATGCATTAATGCATATAGACTTCGGTCATTCATATTTGTTGGTACAGTGTATTGTTGAGTATCACTGTAGACTAGTACAACGATTGCCATTGTCGACTAGTGACGTGTTATCGTTGTTACCGAGTATATAACTGCAGGCTGATATAGCGTACTTTCGATTGTAATTGTAGTCTTTCATATCATTATCAGTGAATGAAATAAGACCCGCTCAACCGCCCGAGACGGGCTAGATTTCTGACGGACGCTCTAAATTTACACCCACCCAGCCCGATGGTCTGGTAAAATTTTAGATAACATGTTCCATACATCTGAGTAAATTTCTTTGGATTGTCTTGGTCTGGTTTAATCCATTTTGGGCTGGCAACATTTTGAAGTTACCAGCCCTGATGTCTAGCTGTGTTTTGGGCTTATTTCATATACTGTTGTTATGTATTATCCGTCTAGACTAGGACAGTGTGTAGTAGTGGTGGTCCGAATAATTGAAATAATCGAAGATTGGTCGCAGTGACTAAACGACCAAGCAATCGAACATGTTTTCTCGTAATCGAACACAACCAATCTTGGAACACTTGTTTGCATTAACAATATTTTTCACAAGGCTGGGTTTGTCTGTGTCATTAAATTTACATTTCATAAGCACTACGAGCTCGTTCCAAGTCAAGATTGAATTTATCTTAAAGAAACCAGGAAATCTGTGTTCCTAAGATACTAATCATCCTTTAAATATGCGAAATTTGTGAATGGATTTTGTGCAATTTGCAAAAACCCAAATTACTACATGTTTTTTCTTTATTTTTTGTGTGTGCATTAACAAAGATAACAGGAACATTTGATAAATGACGCTAACCAATTATTTTCGATGATTGATCGGTTGTAATGAACCAATCATCAAACATAAGATTTTAACCAATTCCCAACACTAGTATGTAGTCAATCATCCATGTTGATAAGTATAATGTATCTTTGGTGGTGTAATTGATCATTCCTTTCGACGAACAGATTGTTTTATGGATTTTCCTAACTAGACCATCAGCCCCATCCCCTGTTTGTCGAGAACCTAAAACAAACATGACAACAAATTTCAAGCATAACATACTCGTATCTGTGACACGATTTAAGGATCTAAAAGTTCAAACTTGAAACAATCCCTTCGACGTCCAGTTAAGTACCAACAGGAAGCGCCCTTGTGACGTCAGGAGAGCCAGCGTGGCGCCCCTACATCATGCTCGCTGTAGACACTACATTGACTGGATCTGGGAGGCAATGATGCGTGGCCATCTACCTGAATACCTAACGTGACGTCATCGAGGTCATGTGACAACTGACGTCCTAGCTGGGGCATTCTGACCCCGGCACCACCAGCTAAGTCGAGTTCGATCACACAGTCGCGTTGTCACCGAAGGGACTGTTGTAATTTCATTCAAATTTAGAATATTTTAATTTGATTCAAATTTCTTTTATAAACGGTGGCAAGTTCAGCTAAATGTGTTCAAATATCGGTATGTTATGCACACAATCCTAAATGGTGACCAAATGTATTTTACCAAAAAGGACAGGATAACTTGACTATAAGGCTAATTGTCATATGTCTTGTACTAAATACATTTGAATATTATAAGAGTCATGGATACATAGTTTTAAGTTGTCACTTACCTTGCTCGGGTGGTGTCCTTTCCCTTCTTTGGAGAACGCCCCCAAAGTCATATCATCATTAAAACTATCGTTAACTTAGAATAATAATAACCTAAAGCTAATGTTGCTGAAAGAAATAGTTTTGATTATAGCACAAATACCCTCGTGTCAAACTTGAAGGACCTACGTATATACTTCGAGTTATCCGAAGCTCGATACAACTGACAAATAGACGAATAAAGACTAAGGGACAACGGCATGCTCGACACATAAAACGTTCGACACAACGGTGTTTTATATCAAAGAAAACAAAATGTATTCTTTAATATAGGCCATAAAGAACGAATACATATCAATATATAATCACAATAACATCAATATATCACATTTCTGTAACTGACAGTCCATTATTAGGTTTAGTTATACAGTTATATCCGTGTATCTCGTATATTCACGGGACGGTGGGGTAGCCTAGTGGTTAAAGCGTTCGCTCGTAACGCCGAAGATCCGGGTTCCATTCCCCTACATGGGTACAATGCGTGAAGCCCATTTCTGGTGTCCCCTGTCGTGATATTGCTGGAATGTTGCTAAAAGCGGCGTAAAACCATGATCACTCACTCACTCGTGTATTCACACCAACATGCTTGCTATAAATACACTGATGAATACAGACCATTTTGAAGGCGTATGAGTGAGTGAGTTTAGTTTCATGCCGCACTAAGCAATATCCCAGCTATAAGGCGGCGGTCTGTAAATAATCGAGTCTGGACCAGATAATTAAGTGATCAACAACATGAGCATCGATCTACGCAAATGGGATACGATGACGTGTGTCAACCAAGCCAGTGAGCTTGACCACCCCGATCCCGTCAGTCGCCTCTTACGACTAGCATGGGTTACTGAAGATCAGTTCTAATCCGGATCTTCACGGGCTTGTATGCGTATGCGTTATCAACACGTAAAGGAAATGGGCTTCACACATTGTACCCACATGGGGAATCGAACCCGGGTCTTCAGCGTGACGAGCAAACACTTTAACCACTTGGATACCCCATCGGTCCTGGAGAGTCTTTAACAAGAGGCTTCTTTAGTGCGGTATTTCACCGGTATCACGACACCGGAAGTACAAAAGCACGTCAGATTAAAAGTTTTCTAAAACTGGACTATCAGTTGATGAACATATCTGAAGTCATACACAGTAAAACACCATTAATTCGAAGTTCTAAGCATTGTCACTGGTCTTAGATCGACACAACGCAGACATAACATTAATCCCATTGTCCACGCGGTTCTCCGGGGACAATAAATTGCATCTGTTTAAACGACTAGTCGAGTTGAAAGGGTTCGAATTAATGAGGCTTTGCTGTATTTCACATGTTAGAAAGTCATGAAGATAAAATGATAAAAATTATTAAATGTAATGACACAACGATATAAAGCAATTGGAAAATATTGCACTTTTTATAGCTAATATTCCAACAACTGACTGACAGGCATTTCAACCCGTTGTCAAGGTTACAAATCTGAGAGGTTTTCATTTACATACGAAAATAAACAAAATTATGATCAATATAAACAGTTAAAATTTTTGGTTACTAATAATAGAATAGGAATATAAACGACAAGAACCAGAATAGGAAGGATAATGAGGACTACCGAATTTCCTCTAATAAGCGCCCGGGGGCTTAATTTTTATCAACGGACTAATGAGAGGCCCGGCGCTTTTGCGCTTACTAGGTGTAATAATTATTACCGTAATTGTTAATGAGCTGCTTTACCCCCGTCTCTTAATAGAGACCCGGCGCTTATTAGAAGAAATACGGTAATTGAATTCACAGATCAGTCTGTCATCTCTTGTAACGAATCACCTGTCAATGCAGATAAGGTTAGCTAATATAATTTCTAATATGATTTTGGTCAAAGAAGGTTACACCTCAAAGAGCGGCGTTAAACAAACAAACAAACTGCTCTTCGCTGAAGCAATGTGTATATCCATTACGGTATATCCATTACCCGACAAGTCCAAAGTTCCTGGAATTTGTGTGACTCTTAAAGGGGGGCTCAGCGGTTCCAGGTTCGTTTCAAATCTGACAATTTCTGGTGTGAAACCGAGACCCTGTCTCTGCGTTATCGAGGTAACAGACAACTTCGTGATTGATACACATGATAAGATTTAAACTTATTTGAAAGAGACAAAGATGACTTTGGACGACTATAATCAGTTCATTATTGTTGCGATGACAGTCTTAACTGGACTGGTAAACTTTCTTTCAGGACTGTATATAACGTAGGTAAATACATGGGTATCACCAGCTGAAGAAGAAACGTTAGATATACAGGTGTCTACTTAAACTTGCTCAAGTCTCTGAGGTAAATTAAATAATTAATTGTTTAAATTTCTGAAAAAATATAAACAGATTGTATGCTTATCTAGACTTGCCTCTTTAAATGATGGAGCTACTATACAGACATGGGCTTAGCATTCAGTTCCGCCTTGGGGCAAGGGTACTGTCTAATGTGCTGATATACATGACATTAAACCACAAACAACGTCTTCATTTTCCTTTATGCGTGGAGTTAACAACAATCTTGAATCATGGAGGAACTGGGGATCCTAAACACGATGTAGACAGTGTGGCACATCGATTACAAATAAATGGGTAATATTAACCAAGACGACACTCAACAGCTTCGCACTTGTTACGAAGTTTACATTAAAGCGAACTAACAAATTCTTGCAAGTTACTCTTCTTAATTCTACGCCTGAGATAAAACACCAGGTGCCAAAAACATTTGTTCTGTATACTTCGCTTCGCTTGTTGCTAGTTAATATAATTTATTATACGCCTGGGAAAGAAACGTTTTGTGTTTAACAAAACTTGGTCTACATCGCTTGCACATTGTTGCTAGTTAATATAATTTATTCTACGCCTAGGAGAGAAACGTATTGTGTTAAACAAAACTTGGTCTACATCGCTTGCACATTGTTGCTAGTTAATATAATTTATTCTACGCCTGGGAGAGAAACGTATTGTGTTAAACAAAACTTGGTCTACATCGCTTGCACATTGTTGCTAGTTAATATAATTTATTCTACGCCTGGGAGAGAAACGTATTGTGTTAAACAAAACTTGGTCGTCTTAGCTTGCACATTATTGATAATTACTCTGTTTTGGTAACATCTCAGACAGAAACGTATCGTGTGTAAACGTGTTAACTGTCTTTATATTGTTTGTACCGCTTGGCCCAAATCCAGTTTCCAAGTTGGTGTGTTATTTTGCCCAACAGTTTGGTATCAATATATACTCATGCCAATAATGGTTGTCACCCCCCTCCCCACCCCAACCCCCACACCCCCTCTCCAATAAAAAATAATTGAAGGGGGTGACAACCATTATTGGCATGAGTATACGTCCATTGTTTCATACAGAATGAAATAATAATAAAAAACCTCCATATCCTATTTAGAGTATGTCTTCCTTTCACAGGAAAGGAATTTTTTATTACTCTGAATACTTATGTGTGCTACTTAGTGTATATAACAGAAGGCTTGAATATAATTATATACATTTTTAAATTTTAGAGAAAACGTTTTCAATAAGACGGTTTATATTATTTTATTAACATTCGACTGGAGGAAATGAATTATGTTAATGGAAGTGAACATACATGTGCATAAACCATTTTTGTATGCGTTCACATAAATCACATTTAATTTTTGCTGAGGATACCATTCCCAAAAGTCCTATCTATAAACTGTAGAACGTGAAAATACTTATCTAAAACTTTGTGTTTTAATTTAGAACAATGGACATTATCCTACAGAACACGGTAGGTTAGTCTAGTGGTGAAGGTCCTGTTCACGCCGAATGCCCTGGTTCGATTCCAGACGTTGATGCAATGTGCACAGCCTATTTCTGGTGTCACCCACAGCGCTACTGCTGGAGTTTAACTAAAACCATACTCACTCACACACTAAAAGTATGTCATATATGTGTTCTGTTTCGTGTTTACAAGTAGAGTACTTGGCATTAAGTGCAAACTAGGCAATCTGTTCTCTTGTTCCGATGTCCCGGTTGCTGAAACACACCAAGGAAACGTTGCACCAGTTTACGGTGAGTGTTCTTGTGTGTCGGTTTAAGTGAGCAGAGGCCGACCAAGGAAACAGAATGTGCTTGTACACATGTAGAAACTGGGCAACTCTACCATACAAGGATTCTATAAGCATGTAGTCTATCTTACGTTTATCCCATCATTTCAATGTAAAACAATGTATATTTACACCAATACAAGTTTCTCAATGTTCAAAAGTATCAAACCCTTCGTCAAGGAGTATGTTTTTTATCTGCTTGCGAGTGTGAGTGTGTGTGTGTGCGCGCGTGCGTGCGTGGTGGTGATGGTGTGTGTGTGTGTGCGTGTGTGTGTGTGTGTGTGTGTGTGTGTGTGTGTGTGTGTGTGTGTGTGTGTGTGAGAGAGAAGAAGAATTCCAATTCCAAGTCTAGAATGATTGAATAAAGTTTAGATTGCCTAAGTAGGCTTATTACATATTTAAGTGTCAGTCTAAGTGAGTCAGGGTTAAAGCACGTTTTAGCAAATGAGCTGTACACATTGCATCGCGTGATGAATCGAACCCAGACCTTCGACATGACGAGCGCAAGCTAAAACCATAAGACTACCCCACCGCCAGTGGAGTAGAATATATAGTGTATTTACATTATATGTTGTTTAAGAAAGGGGGCTGCACAGTTCATTTACACCCGTTTTCACGAGAGTTTCAATGGTCTTTTAAAAAACTTTCAGGACAGGGCGGGGGGAGATGGGGTTGGGGGATGCAGGGGAGCGCCTGTGTAAGCTGGTTTAATGTCCTGTTTATTTAACCACGTGGGCGCTTTTAGCCTTGATCCCAGGCTGTGCTGAATGGTAAGCCCGTGGATGTTTAGTAATTCTGTCCTTTTAAGAGGCAAGTCTGGATTATACGCCAACCTTTAATTGATTTTGTTTTAGAAATTTTCAGTAAACTATTAATTATTACCTTAGAGGCTTGTGCAAGTCTAGGGTGTTTCCTGTAGTTACTGACTGAAATAATTCGTATAACTCCATATTGGGCTTCACAGCAACTTATTGATCAGGGAAAATAATTGACTCAGTAGTAAATTGTTAATGTATAACGTTGTACGGACGCTACATTCTACATGATACCCGGAAAACTGTCGCGGTTAATAGCTGCAAATGAATTTATACCCACACGACAAGCGAATAACCGATCAACAATATATGACAACTTGTGACCTCATTATAAGCCGGAAGAAAATAATGCCGAACTTACCCGTCTAATATTGACGATATTATCCAATATCCATTATTGATATTAGTATCCAGTAGTCTGTCACCTATAACAACAAGTAGTTTCCATCAACATCAATCCATGAGGGACTGATGGACTTCGCTGAACAGATGATGTTGTTGATAGTGCTGACTCAAAGATTCAAATTCAGCCGCTCGAACTATGGGAATTCCCCCGTCTATTTATAACCTAATCTCCATATAGCCTCGACATATATGTGTTTCCCGTGACTGTTATTAGAATACTAGTATACGACGTAGATAGGTGTATTAATAGTCATAGTCGTGATTTCCCGTGATAAACGTATATCACATTGGTCAAACCGGATCTCAAAATATTATCGATCCATCAAAGAAACACGATTTTAAACAAATACCTCTAACTAAACTAAACTAAACTAAAGAACAGTAACAGTTACTGTTCTTTAGTTCTACCTGATGATGGGGCCAGAACAAGCCCTGAAACGTTGTACCAAACAATAACAAGAAGATGAAACCCAGAAAATTACCTATGTTCATCAAATACCATCTTCTAAAATGGCAACAAACATCTAAATACCTCAAAGTTGAAATATTGCATTTTTTATGCACGGTTACTGAAATATAGGCGACAAAATGAAACATGTTTTCCATTATCCCCACAAATCCCTGTTATTTTAAGAAGTCATAATTACTGTAATTTTGTGGTAAAAAAAATTATGTTGTTGACTAAAGGTTTTATTTGTATGAAATGCAAGCAAAGCCTTCCACTGAGGGATGTGATTGTTTCTGTGTGTTGTGTAACGCTCTACTAAGCAATATTACAGCTTTGTAACGTCGGTCTGTTAAAACTCTGGACCAAAACACCCAGGGTTCGACATCACTAGCATCGATCTATGGGGTTTGTCGACAAGCATGGGTTGCAGAAGACCAACTCGACCGAAACCCCAAGAGAGCCAATGAAAGTTAAAACATGAATCGTTTAATACCAAATGGTATTAGTAAATACAGCTTAGTACAGTGAAATTATGATGAATACATCCAACAAGACTTCAAAATTACACAATGTATGTAAGAAAATAACATGTCATAACTTGCCCCTAACAAATCGTTTATATTTCATGTTAAATGGTTTCCTGCGTACAATTGGTCATTGTGACCGTTCGGGTGTATTTGGTGGAGCAGCGCCTATCCCAGTTATACCCAGTCACGCATTGATCAACTCACAATAGACTCAATACTTACAATAGACAGAAAACCGTCCTGACGCAGAGCATTATGGGATGTGGTTCCGGTCGGATGGCGCCGGTTGTCGGTGTTCATTGCTGCGTTTATCACTTGTTCCGGGTAAATATGCATAGTAAGTTTTCCTGAGCAGTTGGTAGTTTGGGTCGTGTATATTACAGTCCATCGGTTGTGTATTGCAGCGTCACGCCGAACTGCGACCCACATTCCACCCACCACGGACAAGCAGCTTGGATTTGCTCACGGTTGAGTGACTACAGCTTAAATACTGTGTGGTGATCGTTTTGAAGGGGGGAATTTAAACAGGATTGTTGGCGGGTTTCTAGACTAAGGCTTAGTCTCTGAATATATATAATTTTGATAGTAACAAACAAGCCAATTTATATTGAAATGGGAGCCCTAGGGAGACCAGAAATTCAGACTAGACTTGCTTTATTTAGGGCTTTAGCACTGCAGAGAGGGCTTGGCACTAGGGAAATTAATGTGGTTCAGGGACTGTGAGACAGACTAGCGGGTTTCATGATGCGTGTTATAATTTGACAAAAAGACGCCAACCTAGTGGTTAAAGCGTTCGCTCGTCACGCCGAAGGCCCTGCTTCGATTCCCACATGGGCACAATGCTGGAATATTGACTTTTGAAATAACGTAGCTAGGTTACTGGTTAAAACGTTCGCATGTCACGAAGAAGACCCGGGTTCGATTCCCGACATGGATACAACGCGTGAAGCCTTAAAAGCGCTTTTTAACCTGAAGGCATACATGATGTAAAACTGATACTTTAGTTGTCAGTGATTACAAATCGAATGTTTTACACTTCTGCAATCCTTCCTTGCCGAGATCTCAAAGTATTTTTAAATTGGTAATCTGCCCAACGGGGGTATACAGAGAATCTCACCGAAGTGTCTACTGATATCAATTATATCAACACGGGTTGATAAAGTTACACATATAATTTTTACTTTTATCAACGAGTGTTGATATATTTGATATCAGAAGGCACGAGGGTGAGATTCTATTTATCATCAAAAATCACTCTTCATTAGTTTTCGATGAAAAATGTACATCTCTGAAAACGAGGTATGATAGCAACTCATTTTCAACTAAGCGCCCGCTATAAGCGCCACAACTCTCGCCGTATCACCTCACGTCTCGCGAGATCAGTTCGTTGAGGGAGAACTCATTACTCTGCTGCCAATTCTAAACTTTTCAATACAAGAAACATATTTAAACATAATATCTGTATTGTGCATGTATTTTGTGCAATCTATCACCTGTCACAAACCTTGTGTAGATCTAATGAAAAAAATATTTATAATCTCTCACAATGTTTTTCCCATTTTTTACAACTTGGGTCTGTCTCGCCATACCACGCATCTTATCTGCCTGTATATGGCAGCGCTCACTAAAATCATAACCGCACCAACACATAAACAAAAATTCAAAAATCTATTTATCATTCATATTTTAACGGCTACAAACCAGTGTATCATCACCATGAAAAAATCAGCATGTGTTAAGAAGGGGGTTGTAAAGGTATACTTATTATTCTGTCACACACTTCAGCATATTGTTACAGATAATGTATACCATATATTTACGGTGTTTTTTTACGGTTATTCAAACACGTATATTCGCGTGTATATACGTCTTTGGTCTAAACGTTCTTACGTTTCTAAACGTTTTTACGCCGACGTGTCCCACGAGTGTATATGAATCAGTCTAACGTTATGTAATTTCTTTGAACATAATCACTATTACTGCTTGCCCGATATAAATTTTACTGCACTCGGGTTTCGTATACTGGAAATAATTACCCACGGTCACACTAGCCTACTGTCAAGTGTACCACTATGACGTCGCCATTAATGAAAATATGATATAATGGGGTTTACCCTGCGCTCAATATAATAGCACTTATATGGCTACGTGAACAAGCGTATGTGTGTTGCTTCTTGTACCAGTCAATACTAATGTCTATTTTAGTGAAAGCCCACTCAGTAACCCCTAAAAACGAGCGCAAGGCAGGGTAACAACAAGTAACTTATGTCAACGTCATTTGGTATGACGCGGCCCCATACTGAACCCACTACCTCTACTACTATACCACGGATACGGCCTTTCCTTCCAAAAAGGGAAGAAAGACGCATGTAGCCATGTGAATAACGTTGTAAAGGAAATCTACATACATGCATTTCATGTATTAGTCCACACAGCCACCTTCAGTAAATATACACACAGTAATAGAAGTAATAAAAAGTAAACCTAGTTAGCTAAACAAACAATGAATTAGTTCCAAATTACATGTGTAACATGCGCAAAACAGCTGTTAATGTTATTTGTTACAACATTGTAACATATCAAATACACAATGTTTACCCTTGATTATTGTAGAGGTATAGTGCAACGACGTCACAGTGACCTGTATTTACTTTGATGTCATTTAGCCAATCAGCATGCATTTGAAACCACTGGTCGTGTCCTGCCTTTCTTTGTTTTACCTCCCTATTTCAAGAAGAGTGAGCGTGAACGTTTCCTTTCAAACATATTATGTATATTAAAACTCAGTTATGTACATAATTCTATTATCCCTTAAAATCACCGAAGATGCTGAGTAAATAGTGTAGCATTACAGTAAGGAAGCATTGTAGCCTTACAATAAGTACTGTAGCATAACAGTTAGTACTGTAGCATAACGGTTAGTACTGTAGCATAACAGTTAGTACTGTAGCATAACAGTTAGTACTGTAGCATAACAGTTAGTACTGTAGCATAACAGTTAGTACTGTAGCATAACGGTTAGTACTGTAGCATAACAGTTAGTACTGTAGCATAACAGTTAGTACTGTAGCATAACAGTTAGTACTGTAGCATAACAGTTAGTACTGTAGCATAACAGTTAGTACTGTAGCATAACAGTTAGTACTGTAGCATAACAGTTAGTACTGTAGCATAACAGTTAGTACTGTAGCATAATGGTTAGTACTGTAGCATTACAGTAAGGAAGGATTGTAGCCTTACAACAGTTAGTACTGTAGCATAACGGTTAGTACTGTATCATTACAGTAAGGAAGGATTGTAGCCTTACAACAGTTAGTACTGTAGCATAACGGTTAGTACTGTAGCATTACAGTAAGGAAGGATTGTAGCCTTACAATAAGTACTGTAGCATAACAGTTAGTACTGTAGCATAACAGTTAGTACTGTAGCATAACAGTTGGTACTGTAGCATAACGGTTAGTACTGTAGCATTACAGTAAGGAAGGATTGTAGCCTTACAACAGTTAGTACTGTAGCATAACAGTTAGTACTGTAGCATTACAGTAAGGAAGGATTGTAGCCTTACAATAAGTACTGTAGCATAACGGTTAGTACTGTAGCATAACAGTTGGTACTGTAGCATAACGGTTAGTACTGTAGCATTACAGTAAGGAAGGATTGTAGCCTTACAATAAGTACTGTAGCATAACAGTTAGTACTGTAGCATTACAGTAAGGAAGGATTGTAGCCTTACAATAAGTACTGTAGCATAACGGTTAGTACTGTATCATTACAGTAAGGAAGGATTGTAGCCTTACAATAAGTACTGTAGCATAACAGTTAGTACTGTAGCATAACAGTTAGTACTGTAGCATAACGGTTAGTACTGTAGCATTACAGTAAGGAAGGATTGTAGCCTTACAATAAGTACTGTAGCATAACAGTTAGTACTGTAGCATTACAGTAAGGAAGGATTGTAGCCTTACAATAAGTACTGTAGCATAACAGTTAGTACTGTAGCATTACAGTAAGGAAGGATTGTAGCCTTACAACAGTTAGTACTGTAGCATAACAGTTAGTACTGTAGCATAACAGTTGGTACTGTAGCATAACGGTTAGTACTGTAGCATTACAGTAAGGAAGGATTGTAGCCTTACAACAGTTAGTACTGTAGCATAACAGTTAGTACTGTAGCATTACAGTAAGGAAGGATTGTAGCCTTACAACAGTTAGTACTGTAGCATAATAGTTAGTACTGTAGCATTATAGAATAATAAGGCTTGGTGCAACTCCAATAGAATCAAAGGAATGTCTATGCGGAACATTTGCTCACGGCATTATGAAACATGTTTTTATGTCATGCCAGCATAACTTAGTAGAAAGGAATTCTCTATTTGAAAGAATCTGTGATACTCTTGACATAGACATTTTTGTTAAAATGTGGATGGAACACGATGATGTATTCGTGTCATTCCTCCTCGGAGGTATACCTGACCACTGTAAGGATGTACTGGATTATAATGTTTGGTCAGAACTGGTGGTAATGATTAGTCTCTCTGTTCGCAGTTGGGAGAGCATACTCCGGCAATGCTCATAGATACCTTCAGTTCTTTCACAATTGAATATTACTGTATAATATAAGTACTAATAATTAGAAAGTTTTATGTACTGTTGTTTACCATACAAATGTAATCTTGTAATTTTATGGAGGAAATAAAGAATATCTATCTATCTAACAGTTAGTACTGTAGCATAACAGTTAGTACTGTAGCATTACAGTAAGGGTTGTAGCATTACATTAAGGGCTGCACATAGCATTACAGTAAGGAAGCACCGTAGCAGTACAGGAAGCACCGTACCATTACAGTAAGCGCCGTAGCATTACAGTAAGCACCGTAGATGGTACAGTACGCACCGTAGCATTACAGTAAGCACTGTAGCATTACAGTAAGCACCGTAGCATTACAGTAAGCACCGCAGTATTACAGTAAGCACCCTAGATGGTACAGTACGCACCGTAGCGGTACAGTAAGCACCGTAGCGGTACAGTAAGCACCGTAGCATTACAGTAAGCACTGTAGCAATACAGTAAGCACCCTAGATGGTACAGTACGCACTGTAGCATTACAGTAAGCACTGTAGCACTACAGTAAGCACTGTAGCAATACAGTAAGCACCCTAGATGGTACAGTACGCACCGTAGCATTACAGTAAGCACTGTAGCATTACAGTAAGCACCGTAGCATTACAGTAAGCACCGTAGCATTACAGTAAGCACGGTAGCGGTACAGTAAGCACTGTAGCATTACATTAAGCACTGTAGCATTACATTAAGCACTGTAGCATTACAGTAAGCACTGTAGCATTACAGTAAGCACCGTAGCATTACAGTAAGCACTGTAGCATTACAGTAAGCACTGTAGCATTACAGTAAGCACTGTAGCATTACATTAAGCACTGTAGCATTACATTAAGCACTGTAGCATTACATTAAGCACTGTAGCATTACAGTAAGCACTGTAGCATTACAGTAAGCACTGTAGCATTACAGCACTACAGTAAGCACTGTAGCATTACATTAAGCACAGCATTAAGCACTGTAGCATTACAGTAAGCACTGTAGCATTACAGTAAGCACTGTAGCATTACATTAAGCACTGTAGCATTACAGTAAGCACTGTAGCATTACAGTAAGCACTGTAGCATTACATTAAGCACTGTAGCATTACAGTAAGCACTGTAGCATTACAGTAAGCACTGTAGCATTACATTAAGCACTGTAGCATTACAGTAAGCACTGTAGCATTGCAGTAAGCACTGTAGCATTGCAGTAAGCACCATAGCATTACAGTAAGCATCCTAGATGGCACAGTAAGCACCGTAGCATTACAGTAAGCACCGTAGATGGAACAGTACGCACCGCAGCATTACAGTAAGCACTGTAGCATTGCAGTAAGCACTGTGGCATTACAGTAAGTACCGTAGCGTTACAGTATTGTTACATCAAGGGCTGGGCGGGAGGGCACACAGCTATACAAACTTGTCAAACCCGTATATATATTTTAGTTTTATTTAGTTAGTATTGTAATACTCTTTCCAGTATCATAATAGTTCGTTTCATGTGTTGATATAGAACAATCCAGTCCCTGAATACAAACGAAAACGGGCGAATGCCAGGAAAAGAATGGGGAGATTGAGGCAAAGGGTATGTTTTTTAACTTTAAGACACTGTCTACGTATATTTATGTTGTGCTAATCACTAAGTTTGTGTTCGTATTCGTTCATGCCCTTCGTTCATGCCCTATAAAGTTTACATTTTATAAGCTTCCCTAGAGAATACATATTTTTCTATATGAAATAAATACAATATATTCAAATTCTTTATCATTGTTGTTTTACTTGCCTTACTTTACATTAAGGTGCGGAATTTTGGTAAAATTCAAGGGATGCCACAAATGGCCCTTGTGCACCTCACAACCGAGGGAACATTGAAGGTTGTTGGTATGCTTTTTTTACATTTCATCTGAAATCATATCCAGATTGTTAATGTCGAATAGCCTGACATGCCGTCTTGGGTGTACACAAATAGAGCTCTCGTCAATGCTGAACTTCTTAATTACTGATATAGTATTTAAAAACAAAGTATATGTGCTAATATAAAAAAACCGTTTCGCTCAATTGAAATAACATTTCGTTCCCATATTGTAATATATATTATACATAAGTAAGTGGACTATCTATTGAAAAAACTCGCGTCTCATCGCTTTACCATAAAATACAATCACTTAAAGCTTTTTAATGCCTTTTAACTTAATTATATTAAAACAGGACACCAAGATATGGTTGAGGCTGTTGGCCGCAGCAACCTGGTTAACATACTGAATATTGCACCGGTAGCGCCCGCTACCACTCAGGAAGGTACGTGCTCTCACTCCTCATACTTTACTTACAGTAAGAGCATAACATATATCATGTTAAATACCACCTTATTTAATTTGAAATATTTTTAGAGGAAAAAGTCGACCTTCGACGTATATCCATGGCGGTGGACTACGCCGACGTCCGGGACGTCCACCTATTAAGACGAGCGGTCACTCAGGTCACAATTGACAAAGGTAAAGTCTGTGCGTTTTGGGTGCGTGCGTGCATGCTTGTGTATCGTCACACATAAGAAAACATTATTCAGTATTATATATACCATATCATTCGAATTACCTGCGATGTAACATATATGATATAATCTATCCTGTTGTTCCCAGGTGCCAAGGGATCCCGATGTATTTGGGGAAACGAAGGCCTTCGGCCTTCTTGGTGGCCTGAGGGTGTGCCGTTTGTGGCGCCCTCAGCAACACACACGGACGATGGTATGCTTTTCACACAAATCTCCTTATCTCAAACTTTTACTCAGGAATGGAAATTATGTAAAGTCCACTTCTTTCCCAGAATGAAAATCGATGTTAATTAAGGTCATGTACTAATAATCTCAAGTACATGACCTTTTAATGGAAAACAACTTCTGCATAACAGCCACCTAATCACGTACCCAGAAGTAGCACTGGTACGTCCTTACCAGCAATAGACAGTTGTCTCCATGTCCTTCCAACGCATACCACATGCCTCGCAAAGAATCAATAAGTACTTTTTTCCAACTGTATCCTTAAGAATTCATATGGAAATAAATATAGCAATGAGCAATGATATATTTAGTTAATGTTCTTCTCAACACGGTCCTCGCTGTAGTCCGCACACAGTATATAGTGCTACTGAGAAACATGTTATTGCTTTCATGTGGATGCTTCGTGTAGAAGTCGTCAATAAGGGGCATTAACACGATTGTTGAAGAAGGGGGGTTCAATGCAACCTGTATCATATGTATTATTTATTCAAAAAATAATAAAAGTGTTTTTGTAATTATATTGTGTCATTCTAAAAGTTGTTTTCAGTGATTAAGTTGTAAATAATATTCATGCTCATGCATATTGGTTACACTTTACAATTATAGAAACAAATAAGGTGTTAATAATCACAATAATCTTCGATCTCAGCTGGCACTAAACATCGGCTGCAGACGGCATCCAACCTCAGACATATCATGTGCAGCTGGAAACGCCACGTGATATCGGTAATATACATGATATATTATATTCTTTTTCTGAAAACCATAAATTAAAGTATATTTTAAATTATCTCTCTAGCCGAGTTATAGTTCAGGAGCCTGTCTTAAGGGTTCTCCCTCACGGGCCTTGTTTTGAGTAACTTTCATTGTTGACAAATTACGAACGGAAATTGATTCTATTTATTCCTTTTTCAGAAACTTAATTCTAGCGGTTATGTCAATTCGGCCGATAGCCATGAAGTGGTATTATCTCTGTATTTGCGTTGTTTGTTGAAGTTTCTATTTAATGGTTCCTTTTCCTTTCAGTTTTCACAATACTAACCAACATATCTCTAGAGCACTGTCTTGATATAGACGTGACTCACCTACACCATCACTCCAGCGTGCAATGTACACAATACTCCATTAACTGTAGGTAACTTTTACATTGTGCAGGTAATCCGCCCAATATCAATCTGGCAACTTTGCTAATTTCCAAAGTTCTTACCCCGAAACTCTCGATCAGATTTCCACAGTTCTTAATTGTTCTTAATTGTTCTTAATTGAGCAAAACATATTAGGTTTTTTTAGTTTATATACTTTGAATGTACATCAAACATAATCATTTTTGTATGTTTTGTTAGATAAGAAAACAATGCAAACAATGACATTAAAATATATTATGGAATATTAGGGTTATAGTTTGTGTCTTTCCTTGGTGTTCTCACTATGCGCAGCTAACAAGAGCATCTGTACTTCAATAGACTGACTGACTGAGTTTAGTTTTACGCCGCTTTTAGCAATATTCCAGCAATATCACGGCGGGGGACACCAGAAATGGGCTTAACACATTGTGCCCATGTGGGGAATCGAACCCGGGTCTTCGCAATGACTAGTCAACGCTTTAACCACTAGGCTACCCCATCGCCCGGTTCAATAGAACATGTCATATCATATATTGAATAGCTGGTAGCTACTCATCAGAGTTGCCAATGTCTACAATTATGTTTCTTATTTTATAGTTTATACACTAACTTCGTTATGTAATGAATCAATAATTTTTGAATGATATAAAGTTAATTGTAATAATTTCAACATTTAATTGAATTGTTTACCACTAAGTGCATTTCGGCACCCATATTCAAAGTAAATTATCCTCACATTACATATTTTTTTGTCTTATAGCTTTGTGTCTAATGGCTATATTTATATTTTAGCTTGAACAGATAATCAACAAGAACCTAGTAAGTAAAATCATTCATAACAACAAAGCATTAAAGCATATATTCATTGTGCGTCAGAAAGGTAACAGGTCAATAAAACAATCTGCCATGTAATAAACATCACATACATCCATGTTGCATCTGGAATTCTGCTGATTTTTTTTGTATTTGTACCACATATTAAATGCCTGCTTCAATTACAATGCAAGTAATAAACACACAGGATCAATGCCATGTGGCCTTCACAAATCTCATTTACCCGTTTACTGCTTGTTGATGAACTTATGGCGCTTACAGGTGTAGTGAGCACGTTTCCTTACCTAAACAGTGAGATGTTTCTGATAAATACACAGTACCAATGGAAAGTGGCGCTTACAGCTGTAGAGTGTCCGTTTTCTGATTTATAAGCGCCACACAGGTGCACTGTTTGCCAAAAGTGAGATGTTTATAATAAATACACTTCATGTATCACATGTGGCGCTAACAGCTGTAGAGTGTCCGTTTTCTGACTTATAAGCGCCACACAGGTGCACTGTTTGCCAAAAGTGAGATGGTTCTGATAAATACACTTCATCAATCACATGTGGCGCTTACAGCTGTAGAGTGCCCGTTTTCTGACTTAAGCGCCACACAGGCACACTGTTTGCCAAAAGTGAGATGGTTCTGATAAAAACACTTCATCAATCACATGTGGCGCTTACAGCTGTAGAGTGCCCGTTTTCTGACTTAAGCGCCATAAACGTATACAGCATGGTAACAGGCGCCCAGAGTAACTATACAAGATCAGTGACCTGTAGCAAGTCCTTCTTGAACTAGTTTCAACTCGTGTCGTATATGAAACTTAACGAATACCATCTAACATGCTACCAGGAACCTCTCAATGACACACCCTTGTTTTCCCACTCGTAGCCACCAGCCGAAAGTATAAGCCAGGAATCCAACGAGAAATGCTGCGGCTTGGAGAGCGCCATGAGAAAGGTAGATTTAGACAGGAACATTTGCTTAAACCTACCCCGTCATTATCCTCCAACCTACTCACATAGAAGGGATGCGTCCCAAAAGGTTTAGACACTTTGTAAATGCAGGCACGTGGTGCTTACAACTGTAGAGTTCCCGTTTTCTGACTTAAGCGCCTCACATGTACACTGTTTGCCAAAAGTGAGATGGTTCTGATAAATACACTTCATCAATCACAGGGGCGGTGGGGTAGTCTAGTGGTTAAAGCGTTGGCTCGTCATGCCGAAGACCCGGGTTCGAATCCCCACATGGGTACAATGAGTGAGGCCCATTTCTGGTGTCCCCCGCCGTGATATTGCTGGAATATTGCTAAAAGCGGCGTAAAACCAAACTCAGTCAGTCAGTCATCAATCACATATGGCGTTTACAGCTGTAGAGTGCCCGTTTTCTGACTTAAGCGCCTCACAGGTACACTGTTTGCCAAAAGTGAGATGGTTCTCATGAATACACTTCATCAATCACATGTGGCGCTTACAGCTGTAGAGTGCCCGTTTTCTGACTTAAGCGCCACACAGGTACACTGTTTGCCAAAAGTGAGATGGTTCTCATGAATACACTTCATCAATCACATGTGGCGCTTACAGCTGTAGAGTGCCCGTTTTCTGACTTAAGCGCCACACAGGTACACTGTTTGCCAAAAGTGAGATGGTTCTGATAAATACACTTCATCAATCACATGTGGCGCTTACAGCTGTAGAGTGCCCGTTTTCTGACTTAAGCGCCACACAGGCACACTGTTTGCCAAAAGTGAGATGGTTCTGATAAAAACACTTCATCAATCACATGTGGCGCTTACAGCTGTAGAGTGCCCGTTTTCTGACTTAAGCGCCATAAACGTATACAGCATGGTAACAGGCGCCCAGAGTAACTATACAAGATCAGTGACCTGTAGCAAGTCCTTCTTGAACTAGTTTCAACTCGTGTCGTATATGAAACTTAACGAATACCATCTAACATGCTACCAGGAACCTCTCAATGACACACCCTTGTTTTCCCACTCGTAGCCACCAGCCGAAAGTATAAGCCAGGAATCCAACGAGAAATGCTGCGGCTTGGAGAGCGCCATGAGAAAGGTAGATTTAGACAGGAACATTTGCTTAAACCTACCCTGTCATTATCCTCCAACTTACTCACATAGAAGGGATGCGTCCCAAAAGGTTTAGACACTTTGTAAATGCAGGCACGTGGCGCTTACAACTGTAGAGTGCCCGTTTTCTGACTTAAGCGCCTCACATGTACACTGTTTGCCAAAAGTGAGATGGTTCTGATAAATACACTTCATCAATCACAGGGGCGGTGGGGTAGTCTAGTGGTTAAAGCGTTGGCTCGTCACGCCGAAGACCCTGGTTCGAATCCCCACATGGGTACAATGAGTGAGGCCCATTTCTGGTGTTCCCCGCCGTGATATTGCTGGAATATTGCTAAAAGCGGCGTAAAACCAAACTCAGTCAGTCAGTCATCAATCACATATGGCGTTTACAGCTGTAGAGTGCCCGTTTTCTGACTTAAGCGCCACACAGGTACACTGTTTGCCAAAAGTGAGATGGTTCTGATAAATACACTTCACCAATCACATGTGGCGCTTACAACTGTAGAGTGCCCGTTTTCTGACTTAAGCGCCTCACAGGTACACTGTTTGCCAAAAGTGAGATGGTTCTGATAAATACACTTCATCAATCACATGTGGCGCTTACAGCTGTAGAGTGCCCGTTTTCTGACTTAAGCGCCTCACAGGTACACTGTTTGCCAAAAGTGAGATGGTTCTGATAAAAACACTTCATCAATCACATGTGGCGCTTACAACTGTAGAGAGCCCGTTTTCTGACTTAAGCGCCACACAGGTACACTGTTTGCCAAAAGTGAGGTTGTTCTGATAAATACACTTCATCAATTACATGTGGCGCTTACAGCTGTCGAGTGCCCGTTTTCTGACTTAAGCGCCACACAGGTACACTGTTTGCCAAAAGTGAGATGGTTCTGATAAATACACTTCATCAATCACATGTGGCGCTTACAGCTGTAGAGTGCCCGTTTTCTGACTTAAGCGCCTCACAGGTACACTGTTTGCCAAAAGTGAGATGGTTCTGATAAAAACACTTCATCAATCACATGTGGCGCTTACAGCTGTAGAGTGCCCGTTTTCTGACTTAAGCGCCACACAGGTACACTGTTTGCCAAAAGTGAGGTTGTTCTGATAAATACACTTCATCAATCACATGTGGCGCTTACAGCTGTAGAGTGCCCGTTTTCTGACTTAAGCGCCACACAGGTACACTGTTTGCCAAAAGTGAGATGTTTATAATAAATACACTTCACGAATCACATGTGGCGCTTACAGCTGTAGAGCGCCCGTTTTCTGACTTAAGCGCCTCACAGGTACACTGTTTGCCAAAAGTGAGGTTGTTCTGATAAATACACTTCATCAATTACATGTGGCGCTTACAGCTGTCGAGTGCCCGTTTTCTGACTTAAGCGCCACACAGGTACACTGTTTGCCAAAAGTGCAGTTCTGATAAATACACTTCATGAATCACATGTGGTGCTTACAACTGTAGAGTGCCCCTTTTTATAGCTTAAGCGCATCACAGGTACACTGTTTGCCAAAAGTGAGGTGGCTCTAACAGAGAACAAAATTCGAGTAAACGCGTTTTAAGAGTCATATTTTTGAAACCTTAGAGCCATATGAAATAGTCTAGAGATTAAACAATCATTTGTATTTTATTCGCCTACAGAATGATCCAAGTGGTGCCATCTCTACAATAGCGGATGGACTCTATTGTATGAAACATTTGGAGGAAATCGAAGAGGGCGGCATCTTTAAATTCCGATTTGCGCCAAATTGTGTGCCCAACACGAGAAGGTATGGTGATAGTAAAGCGAGTTGGTATTCGTATATACTCTTGCATTGTTTCAACTGAATATAACGGTTATTTTTTACATAATTAGGTGTGTGCGCAGCATACGGCCTACAATGACATCCAATCATGCAACATGGTCACACGTGTGAACTGATCTGTATCCACTCTCTAAGGACATGGTTGTGCCGTAAAGTCGAACATTATCACTATAACTATACTGTTTAGACATCTCTTAGTATTAGGACAAAAATGAATCAAGTCACTATATTTTCCTACAGGCAATTTGTCGAGGTACCCTCTTCAAAGGTGGCATGTGGGGAGGGGAGCTCACTTTGGGAAGTATTCGGAGGATTCCCCGATGTTCTTGTTCTGGCCACCTTCGCACATGGCTTTGTGCACAAGGAGCATTACGCTCAACAGGTGAGTATTTACCAAAAGCCAAAAGTCCTTTGTAAATGAGACATTCTAAATATCAACAGCTCACTTTTTGCGTAATATTGATACCATTCGCCGCTCGGTAATTCGTGCTTTTTATGTCGTTAGTTGAACTTATTCACGAAGGAATAAGCACAAGATGTAAATTTTGCCGAAGCACATGTTTTTGGCCGAAATATTTGTACACACATTGACGTACATGTCCAATATATTATCAGTTCATCAAGTTGGGCGAAACAGCCGAATCGTTGGGCGAGCGTTTCGGCATCCGTGCCTCCACTGAACAGTCGGTGGAGGATGTGATAGCAGCAGCAACGGAAAGGATCCTAGCTGGTCCCAGCATGCCCAGTGAGTATTTAAACAATTATGTTTAGTTTTCCATTATGTTGATGACATCTGTGTATATATTTTCTAGGTCTCACTGGTACCTACTTGCAGTGGCACGAGAGAATGCATGGTTTGCTACAAGTAGTACCAATGCCATTTGTGTATATATTTTACTGGCAGTGGCACCAGAGAATGCATGGGTTACTACGAGTAGTACCAATGCCATCTGTGTCTAATTTTCTAGGACTCACTGGTACCTACTTGCAGTGGCACCAGAGAATGCATGGGTTACTACAAGAAGTACCAATGTTGATAACTAATGCATATAAATTAAACTTTATATTGCTGTTCAATTAATCTTTTCAATAAATGTCCCATGTTGTTGTTATATATGAATGATTAACTGAAGTTGACTCAATTTCATAAGCGTATTAGTATAAAATATTAGGAGCTATTCGTAACTTTGTTTCCTTTCATCTGTGTATCTGTAATGAACAATGGTTAGGGTGACTTTGCAGTGTACGGACCTATCTGAAAGCGTTCAAAGTTTTATGAACTTTCCCCAGTCTTGGTGTTGGATTACTTCTAAGCGGGGCGTTATAAAGCTTAAACAACCACTCACTGAACTAACTTCTGCAATCCAGACATCGGAACCATTATGCTCATTGCTGGGGCTCTAAAGAGGGAGGTGATCGTGCACCTGGAGGATAGAAAAATTTCAGCACCACCGTGCACATGTTTGGACTTCTTTGACGGAAAGGAGGTGCATGTGTACGTGGACAGAGGCGGAAGGGCATACCATCTGACGACAAAAACTGGTGATGGTATAGAAACAAAACTGTAGTCTTGGAAATTTAAATACTTGCAATGTTTGTTTGCTTGACATTTAATGCCGCACTGAGCAATATGTCAGTTTTAAGATGGTGGTATGTAAATAATCGAGTCTGGACAAGACAATCATCACTGTTTATGCTACTCGCCTATTAGAATTATGTATTCATAATTATGTTGCATGAAGATCCTTTCAGCAGATAACGTTGTTGAAATTGAAAGGGTTTTGTAACTTTTAGTTAAGGTTTATGCAGCGATATATGAAACAAGAGATTCCAGCTGTATACCTTACTCACTGTACAATGGCGTCTCTTGTTGCAGAAAAGACCAACATCATGAAGGAGGCGAACAGGTATGTACTAGGTAGTTATTAACATGTCAATCAAGAGTAATAATGACTAGATGTAACTAAACATACAAAAGTAAAGAGAAATTTTCATGATTAGTTTATTCCGTGACCAGTTTATAACCAGCATGATAACCTTGACTTTATTCCTGCTGCAGATTTGAAACAGAAGATCCTGACAGAAGGTGGGCAAATTTCGAAAACACATAAACTGCCACTGCATACGGCCTGACCTAATTCATATAATGCTTAACAGACAAATATAACATTTTAGAAGAATGAAAGAACTTACATCTCAAAGTCTTTGATAATTGTTCCAAAGTTCCAAATCCTGCTTTTGTCGAGACGATTCCGGCCATAAAGAAAATCCTCTAAATAAATGTTAAAGAGAAAACTTGACCCAAGGAGGAAGGCTTCAGGGACAATAAATATATGCAACTATCTTTTTCAGAGTCATACTATATAAGAGACTTTTCGTAACAGCAACAGAACTCCGAGCTGTTTTGGCTAATGAATGGCTTGACGACCATGTCGTCGACACATGTCTTTGGTAACTATCTGCTTTGTTAAAAGAGAAAATATATTGGAAATATACCAGCATAAAGATTAACTTTCAGTACAAGTTAGCAAACACTTACAAAACATAAGAGATCCCTTTACTCAAAACCGACCAAAACATTGCATATCATTGTGCAATTCTATTCCAAAGTTCACTTAGGTATCGTTCTGGTGTATTAAGTCTTGGAGGTTGTCATTTATGAAAATATAATTTAAAACAAACGTTGTTCGACCTTGCCAACTCTTTGAATAGTTCATCTTTGATAAAAGCAAAACATTACAAGCTCTTCAGAAAGATCAACAATTTATCAATATTTTATTGTACATTTAGCATCTTCAAAGACGAAAAAGACGCCCAGACGGTGGTCATGCTGGCAACCACGGGGATTCTGCTCCAAGCTAAAACACCACAGTACCAGTCAGTATTTGTTTCGCGAACATCTTGTGTCATCACTAATTTACAGTGATCTTTTACTACCATGTATATATTGTTTGTTGCTATTTTGAGTACGCCCAAGGAAGTTTGGCAGATAAGCAAACTCATTATTCTTTAGCGTTGACTATCGTGTATGATCGTAACTAGGTCGATGTTACCCAAAGTTCACTCATGAACTACAAACTAAATGTTTGGGCCGAGACATTAAGACCCCCATCCCCATCGTTGGCAAATAACCACAACGCATTGTGTCACTGGGCTATTGTGTACATGGATTACATGATCCTTCACGTGAAGATCCTGTCAACACTCCATTGTTTACAGGTCACATCACATGGCAGCACGTGTGTGTCCTATACAAAAACATTTGTTTTTCATATTCAAATTGTGAGTGGCACATGCTAACGGCAGGTCCTTAGATAGAGTCAATTATGTCCATAATTTTCACATAATCAAGACTAGATATTCTCTGACTTTTGATGTTTCACATTTATGATAAAATAGAAAACTGGTTTATGTTAACTTAGAACTTATGTTTTCCAATCTGATATATCTTCTTACTACCTATAACATTTACATCTGAGATTCCCTATTGTACATATGAGCATGACCAATTTCTTTTCTTCTCTTCCTAGGAAATTGAAGAAAATGACATCCTTCCTGGGGAACATGATTGTTCCCATATGCACAGGGTAATCATATGTACCGTATTATTTGTCTTTCATATTCAATTACTGGGAGTGAAAATTACCTAAACAATAATATGTTATTATCACTACCTGTGTGCAGGAATTACTACAGTTAGTACCATTGGCAACTGTGGCTCGTTTTTCTAGGACTCACTGGTACCTACTTTCAGTGGCACCAGAGAATTTCAGTGGCACCAGAGAATGCAGACCTACAAGTAGTATGCATCTGGTATATATTTTACTGGCAGTGGCACCAGAGAATGCATGGGTTACTACAAGTAGTATCAATGCCATCTGAGTATATATTTTACTGGCAGTGGCACCAGAGAATGCATGGGTTACTACAAGTAGTATCAATGCCATCTGAGTATATATTTTACTTGCAGTGGCACCAGAGAATGCATGGGTTACTACAAGTAGTATCAATGCCATCTGAGTATATATTTTACTGGCAGTGGCACCAGAGAATGCATGGGTTACTACAAGTAGTATCAATGCCATCTGAGTATATATTTTACTTGCAGTGGCACCAGAGAATGCATGGGTTACTACAAGTAGTATCAATGCCATCTGAGTATATATTTTACTGGCAGTGGCACCAGAGAATGCATGGGTTACTACAAGTAGTATCAATGCCATCTGAGTATATATTTTACTGGCAGTGGCACCAGAGAATGCATGGGTTACACAAGTAGTATCAATGCCATCTGAGTATATATTTTACTGGCAGTGGCACCAGAGAATGCATGGGTTACTACAAGTAGTATCAATGCCATCTGAGTATATATTTTACTGGCAGTGGCACCAGAGAATGCATGGGTTACTACAAGTAGTACCAATGCCATCTGTGTATATATTTTACTGGCAGTGGCACCAGAGAATGCATGGGTTACTACAAGTAGTACCAATGCCATCTGTGTATCTATTTTCTAGGACTCACTGGTACCTTCTTGCAGTGGGACCAGAGCATGCCTGGGTTCTCTGTTCCATGGGAGGGCGGTACCGGGTGCTAGAGAGGAACATAAAACGGTAACACTCTGCAACATGTAATCTGTTTAATATTTAGCTTCACTTAATGTGTGACAATACATTTATTTATATGTTATTAAGATTACCAAGATTAAACATATCATATATCTATAGCATGTCAGCACTATTCCAGCTATGCAGTTGTGATCAAGTGTTGGTCAGCATGCAAAACCACTAAAACCATGTGCAATAATCCATGTCATCTTTTCGGTTACATGCAACTGGCCAAGCGCCTGACCAATCGATTCTCCACAGTGGTTGGGTTCTTACACCAACAGATAAAGGAAGTAAATGTTAAGACATTTCTGCTCTCATTTCCACATTCATTTCATACACATGAGTATATAAACAATATCAGGAAAATATTCTTTACGAACCTATCAAACGAATGAAGATATCATAATTTCATTGCAGACTACTAGGAAAGACATGTATCTACCCTAAGGTAAAGTTGAAGCTTCAATTCAATGTATTCATCAATTTTACAAAAAGCATATATATACACACCCGAGCATTAATTAAGCACCATATGACATGATGTTGCAGAAAAGTTAGGGTGTAGCCATCAATTTGATCAACCTACAGTTAAAGAAGCTTTATCCATTAACAGGTTTACAAATACCACACATGAAATAATTATTACATTCACTTTTCAAAATAAGGTAACTTGTTTTAGGACGGGAAAACACACGTTTCTGATATAGACAGTTATCCTAATTAAAGTACTACGTAAATTCAATCATGTTTTCGTTTTTAAAATATTATATGCTTGCTCTGCCAAATTATAAATATTATTTTTCGGAAAGTGTGTAGATTTTCATTTCATACAAAATTAACTGGCAAAAATACAGGGTGGTGCTTACTTTCTGCACGGATGTATATCATTAATAATCCAACAGTTTTAACAACAAATTAGAAAGCAATCACATTTAAGATATTTGATGAAATGTATTAATACTTCATTCTCAAAAACGTCTTAAAAAACATGCTGGTGTTTAAAGGTAAATTATCATATCAATAACAATTATAATTTCTAGGTTCCTAAACAGACAAATGGCCGAGACTGTGGCGTGTTCACAGTGATGTATGGTGTGGGTCTACTGAAGGTACACCATCATGTCTGATATTATTAAACAGCAATTTCTCTGAAATAAATCAGTGAGATGAGTCAGTAGTCAAAATAATGTAATTGTTTTTCTTAGTCAGTAAAGGACATTTTACGTTAATCTATTTGAGTAAAATGTGACTATTCTTACATTTACGATTTTTTGGGTTTAATTTGATATGTTAAATGCAGAGTACACCCTCATCCAACACAAAACATTTTCTTGTACAAATTTACAAATTACTAATGAAACTGTTTTGTGCCTTTTAAGGAAAGCAATTGGAGCCAAATACAGTGGCCAACCCTCGTGTCTTGTGACATAGAAGACACGGGGAGACAGCTCATACACGACACGTTAATGAAATGGCGCTGTTGAATACAAACGTGAGTATGCCAGAAAAGGAAAACAATTTATACATATATAACAATGTACAGTGATGGTCCTGTTTGAACAATATTTCAAAATGAAAGTTCTTATTTATAGCGTTGAATACACTTTTGATAGAATTTGGAAGAGGGCAGTATACTGTTTTAGTTTGTTTTCTTGCTTTGCTGCCATTGAGACCATGCTTCGAAACCAAACATAAAATTTACAATGTGACATAAAATGGTCTACATTCATGTATGAAAGCATAGTTCTTAATTTATTCAGTGTAGCATTCCGTTGTTCAGCTACTTGAGTATTCAGGCTTCGGTATTTATTGTACTTTGATAGATTGTATCCATCATGACAACCTGCAAACAAAAAGTAGGTCAATGAATGACTTCAGAATTTTATTATCATAAGAGGTATGTAGCCAGAGACTTATGATGGTTACCAAACCAAAATATGTGAAGTATTGACAATTATGGTACTGTCACAGAACAATGCTGTGCATTCAGACAAGTATTAGGTTACAGGTATACTACCACCAAATGGTTATATTACCAAACATATTGCTGATGAAATAAATAAATTACTGACAAAAGCATGTATGTAAAAAACAATGACATACACACAACATTACTGATTCATGAAAAAGTGCTTTTTAAAGGTATTGGTAAACATTTAATGATTCAAAAGACTAAAACCCTTCATTTGAACTTCTTGTATACTGAAAATTAAAACACAGACAAAGGTACCAGTTCAATGCTTGCCTGATGTTTCAAAGCTTGTGTATACTGCTATTAATATTATGATGCATTACTGTCATGATTTATAATAAATCATAATGAAAACTGACTTTAAAAAAAGAATGGTTACCTTTGTGATTTGGCCAGTGGAATCGGTCAACAACAAACCAGGTGTTTTTGAAAAAAACCTGGATCTCGGTTCATACAATATGCATGCAGGTTACATGCATTGTCATAAATGACCATCTTGGGAGCTGTGAATATAGATATGCTGTTGAAATGTTTTGGTCATTATAGGCATTAAGAAGTTGCGTATTTAAGTAATATCTTTTGTATAAACTCATCTGTTGTCTACACACAGGCGAGGGCTACACCTCACCTTCTCAAACTACATGCAAACTTTGGGCAGGGTGTGTGTACATATACAAGTTTTATTGTCATAGCTAACAGCAAAGTCGTGATTCAATTTAGTTAAGAATTCTGAGAGCAACATTCAAATAACACATACTCTGATCACAAACATCATTTTCTGCATGATAAAACTAGTGGTTTCAGCCATACCAGGGTAGAGAATATATACATGCTGAAAAACAATTGAGTGAACTTTATTTACCCAAGGCTGTAATTATCAATACATGTACAAGACAAGCATGCAATGGCATGAGCTCTCTAGAAACTGAAAGAAGGATATCAACTCACCTTTCTTGAACCGTGTACGGAGAAGGGTGAATGGAACATTTGGGGACTCAGCATCCTGCATCATGCTAAATCCATAGCACACACCTACAAAAGATGTTTTTGTGATTGGATTCTAAGCATTCACCCCAGATTATAACCCTGCATGTTAATCCCATAATTGTGTTATTGGTTTATTAGTTATGGACTAGAAAAACATTGGAATGTTTGTCATTTTTATTACCTTGGGTGACCTTGATATTAATAGAATGTCTTTTGAATGAAATCACCGCAATTAGTATAATGTATTGCAAGTATGATAAAAAATATTCAAGTTTGTATTGAGTTCTATTGCATAAAACTTTATGATGAACTATTTGATGAGACATAAGGCCAAACAACATTCACCATGTTGACAGGATAAAGTGAACAATCCTGGGGTGAGTGAAGGATGACTGCCAGGACTTTTCCTGCAGGGTCCCCTTTGGTTCTTGTCATCCAAAACATATGAGCCTCTCCGGTTGCAGACATTCAGTGATGGAAAGTACTGGGTCCTCATGTCTGGATGTGCTTCTGATTCAGAAATCTATGAAATAATATAAATTACTTTATAAGGTGAAAGTAAAAATCCATTTAGTTATATTTCATGACAAAATATAATGAAAAGTTTATGTATTTCTGGGCTACACAAATTCAAAATTTAATACTAAATGATTCATTAATCAGAAATTCTTGTATCATGGATATGGAAAAGGAATTTCAGGTGCAGATTACTTTCGACGTACTCCATAAAATAACACCTATCAACAAGTAACAACCATTTAACAATTCAAGATGAAGACTGAAATTGCTGTACATGCCTCTAAATCATGTTCATCGACATTCAAAAACTGACCCACATTTTCTACAAAAGCAAGCAACAGGGGACGAACATAAGCAGGAGTTTCTGAAAAATGAGACAGCAGTGAAAAGAGTGTTGGGACTTTATCTTCCAAAATGGCCATGTAAGAGATGTTATGTCTAAAATTTGCCCCTTTAGACTCATCCATGAGAATATCCAAAACAATTTCATCTTCAATATGAATTAAAGCCAACAAAGGATAATCCGAGCTCAAGGTACAAATGATAGAACTGAAGATTTTGGGGCACTTTCCATAATGAAAATTTGAACCAATTTCTGAAAACAAAGGCTCCAAAAAAGGGTGCATATGTGGTCAGCAGCGTCTGAAGCTCCGCCATTTCCTGTTGGGTGAGGATGCGGATTGTAAACTGCCTCAACAGCTTTCTACATCTCTGATTCTTGATAAAGACCCTAGAGCTGAAAGTAGTATAAACACAATTTGCACATAAAGCATTTGTCACAAAAGTAAGTGTTCAAAGTTGGGATCAGCATTGTGACATATAAGCAATGATGTGTGACGTATAATAGCACCTCAGGTTTGGCTGCATCTATGTGAGAATCAACTTGTGTTTAACATCCTGACCATGCTTGATGTGCACTTGGTGACAAGAATTGTAGATATATAGTACTCAATACCATTGCATAGAGTTTTGTTGTGTCATTGTTTCCACCCATGTGCAGTGATCCTGGCATGACTATATAAATAATATAATTCTAGATATAAATGCATATCTATATTAAATCTGTGGATACTTTGTCAACACTAATAATGAAACTGTTGTGTTACTTATCTTCCATCCAGGTTCTGTGGTTCTTCTTGTGGCATCTTCCAGTCCATGTGGGTGTTTTTGATCCCCAGGGTGACACCATCCATAATGACTACCTCTGGTGACTCCCCACAGCAGGGGCACTGGAAGCCCTCCTCATAGGATATATCCAACAAGTCCAAGTATGCATACCATGCATATCGGAATCTTAAAGACAAAGTTAATGTTGTGAATGTTGTGTTGATAATTCATGTTGAAAATATATGAATAATGAAGTTATTGTGTATATGAGGTCAATTTCTGCAATGATGTACCTCTCGTCATGATAAACACTATTAAAAAAATGTTCAAGGTAGATCATCATTTCACACCATCTTGGCTTTAGGCCTGTGTTAATAAATGTTTTGTACAGACATGGATCAGTTTTGGGAGCCGATTCTGAAAATTTAACATAATTTTAGTCATTGTATTGTGACTTCTGAGATTGTTGATACCGATTTGATTGACAAAGGAACTTGTTTCCTTTTTACAGTAGGTGTATGGATATAAAAACTGGGCAAAATACATGAATATATGTATGAATAGACATATTTGGTAACCCCTAACATATTGAATGTTGCATGATTTGACTTGCTGTGCAAGCCATGACAGACAAAATTAGTACCTGTAGTAGGACAATTGGTTACTGAATTCTTGATCACCATTTTCAGCATGCTGCCACACCAATGTTTTATAAAAAGAAGACAGCGTTGTTCTGTAAAATAGAGGAATTTAGATAAGTGCTTTTATCCTACACAACTATATCAACAGAATGATAATGTAATTTTTTAAGTAAAATTGATATTTTATACTTATCCTGACTCATCATCTTTTGCTTATTTCCCTTTCCCTTTCGAATGGTAGTAGAACACTTGAATCCCTTTATGTTCCCGAAGCGGACGTATAAATACTCACCCATGTGTTACCTCCCTTCCTCTTTCCCTCTTTCTGCTGTGAAATCACAAGTGTCTTCAACGGGGAGGTTGGGAGGTCTTGTTCGACATGAGTCAGGATAAGTATAAAAATGTAATTTTTAGAGTAAAATTGATATTTTATACTTATCCTGACTCATGATCTTTTGCTTATAGAATCCGTCGGAATAGGTGGTGGGTCAAGCCACTGGATTCAACAGCTGTCCTTAAATACGTCCTGTATCCCCATGGGAACGCATTTCCTTGGTCATATTCTTCCAACTTAATGCGTAGTAACTCGGGGGACCAATCCTTGTCTTACTTCAATCTCAGACAAGTTGAATCATGCTGATTCGTGTGGTTATAGATAAACTAGTATTCTCCTGTACTAGATATCTTATAACAACCCATAGATTATGAAAAGGTCTTTTTCAAACACAATTTTATACTGTCCACACGTGTAGCTGGAACACTGCTGGGTTCCTGTGGACTTGCTTGGTGTGCGGATGTATCAGTAGGTTCGGCCAATATGGAAGCTGGATTACTGGGCTTCCTAGGTTTTCTATTAGATCTGGGAACCATGCTCTTGCTGGCCAAAGGGCGCGACCAAAGTCAGTTGTAGCCAAATACTTTTGGCAGTAGTATCAGGCGTTTAGTCCTTCCCACGACATGCTCAGTGCATCTGTTGCCCAGGCTTGAGGATCTGGAACTGGTGAGACAAACGTCTGTAGTTGTTTGTTGAACCTCGTGGCAAACAGGTCTATGGAAGGGAATCATATTTCCCTTATGGAGCATCCATTCCGTAGGTGACAGGTGTAGTGGGGGTGGAAGACTCCAGTCGTTCCGAACTCTGACATCAACGTCTGGTACCTCTGGAAGCTCTGGGGCCGCGGCCTCTTCCTGAGTTTCCCCTGTAGTTTACAACACGATGAAAACACGATTCAAAGTCAATATATTTTAACAAGTTTGTACAGATACTATATAATGATTATAGCCAAATCCATACACAGCCTATTTTAAAAGAATAGGCCTAAATAGAAACGGTAAATTGACGTATACGGGACTCCAGTGCTCGCCCAACCATACGCTTGGGCGAAAAGGGAGAGAGCGACAAGTATGGGCACGCCACATGGTACGCTTATGCTGGAAAGAGGAAGGGAGGTAACTCGTGGAGAGTATTGATACGTCCGCTTCGAAACTCCAAGGATTCAAGTGTTCCACTACCAATCGAAAGGGAAAGGGAGATAAAGCAAAAAGATCAGGAGTTAGGATAAGGAAAAATTTGTATATTTATAGCATATGCTGTAGATAATGGCAGGGCAATTACTGCTGCTTTTGAAATATGATTTATGCAACATTTTTTGTGTGAGTTTAACATGTTAACACTCCAGTTTTATCTGAGATTAAATAATGATTGCGCAACTTTCAATGCCCTATGAAATGTAAAAATTCACATATTACCCATCTGTGAGGAACTGTTTGGAATACTGTCGAAAGACTTGGTGTGAAACCATATAGGTTCCCATGTTGAGAACATGCTGATCCCCACCATCAAATTCTTTTGTTCTTTGGCAGTTGCTGCACTGTCTTCAAAAAACTTAACAAATTGAAAAGTTGCTTCATGTTTTCTTATTATACGAATAACATGAATAGCGGTGTCCTCTTACTTAGCCAGATTCTGTCAAAACAGGTCTCTCACATAGCCAGAGGGATTTGGCTGTAAGTTTCAACAAATTGCTCACTTAGTGAGATTAGCAGAAATTTGTAATTAATGTGAGATACTTGTACACTGACATGGCATTATTTGAAGGATTATTTTGAGGATTTGAGGTAATGCCTCAATTGGTGACATTAGTGACATCTGTATTTAAGGAGATACATTGATATGGTATTATTTGAATTCTTTTTGGAGGATTTCAGGAAATACTCAATTAGTGATATTAGTGAAATGATTTTAACTAGTCCAAGATTATTTATGCAAAAATATTTATTATTCCGAGCACAAAGATTTAGGCCTCTGGTTTCAAAAAGACGCAAATTGACTGCACAGATAAATTCAGTACCTATCAAGTTTCACCAATCATTATCTTTTATATGTAACAACTATGATCCTATAAAAAATTTGATTTCTTTCAAACATGGATATAGCATAAATGACGCCCATATGGTAACCTAGAAGTACCTAGATCTAAACATCATATTATTATGAAATCAGTACATAACTTTATTATCACTTTAAAGAATATTTAATCAATCTTAAATTTTCATCTAGCCCTTTGCAGAACTACTAAAGCATTTCTGCTGTATGGATGCTATATTGTATGCTTAATATTGTTTTATGATATCATGTACTTTTTGTAATAATGTTATGCAATACAACTACAAGTCCCATAAATGTTATTTTGTCTGACAGGCATTATTATAAGCTTTTTGCTTGTTTGCCGATACAGTGTGGGAAACAATATATCAGAAATAGATATGTTTAAATCAAATTTCATGTTACAAAACGCCAACAGACTTGCATACATCTTAAATAATGTTGCATTGTAGATACTCGACTATAGCCCATGAACAAAGGCTCATGCTTCAGTGGGCTAATTCTTATTACCTGGCTCGCATCCCTCTGTTCTCACATAGCCATAGTTCTATGTTGTTTTAACAAGACCTTTTTGGTTAGACTCTGGCTGAGTGAGAGTGAACCTGAATAGCACTTAGACCCTTTAAAGCAAGTAAAAATGTAAGAAGTAACAAAAGCCCTATCGTTGGTCTTGTTGTTTAACCAGTAACCAAATGTTGATATACTGGTAGGACAAGGAAAGAACAATTTGAAATTTTGCATGAATTTGTTAATATGCAAAAATAAACATTGATCAGACAAAATGACCAAGTGTAATGTTCTTCTTTCAATAAATGATGAAATTTAAACCACTTACATGAAGCTCAGTTTTTTTTTCTCAATTTAGACATATTGATGTTTTTGTAAACTGGAATTAAAAAGGAAAACATCTGCATACCCTCTAACACTGGATGAAGTGGTTATGTGAACATCATTGAGTCCAGGCCATCTGTTAATTCACCCCAAGGAGATCCACAAACACAGATGCTCGATGTGTCTGGGGCAAAACTGTTTCTCATATTTTCCTTGAAAAACTAGACATGCTGCTGAAATCTATTTTTTTTGATATTGGATAAGGGGACACATCGTGCCCTGAAAGATGGTTTTGATGACAACAGCTCTTTCTAGCAGTACCTCTAGCTTAATGAGTGCCCAGAACACTTGATGGCATCTCCGTATGTGGGCATGGTGCCTTTTGCATACAGAACATGCTAATGGAGTGCCTTGCACCTTGAAAGTTTAAGCTGACAATGGCATATGACTCGTTGGATGAGTTACTGGGTAGATATGTGGACACACACAGCATGTTCTGTTGACAAAAGGATATATGGAACTCCACCTATAGGATAAGAAAACAGGCCTGAGACATGCGAAACATTTATAGGCAATTAGGGCAATACCACAATGCATGATGTCCTAAAACATAGTATGCGAAAGTTAATAACAGCTTGAGATTACAATAGTAAGATAAAACATTGATAAACAGCATTTGTGATTTGAAAAAATGACTATATAGTATTATGATATAAATAATCTACTTGTGTGTACATATGGGTACAAAATGATTGAATTTCTAAACAACAAAATATACCATAATTATCTTGTTTTCTTTAGATTCAAGTAAACATTTAAACATTTACATGTAATTGTAAACCTGAGCCAAAAACATTTCTCATGAACTTACATGATCATTGGACTTTGGTAATATTGGTGTGTGATCCGACACATCTTTAGATTAAAAGAGGGCCATTGTATGAAATACAACAGTAGTTTGCCAAGATTCATGGCAAATTACATGTGCACTTACATCATCACACTATAAAGTACATGTAAGTTGTTTAGGGCTGTACAATATATTCCAATCTGGAAACAAAACACCCTCAAACAGGAAACGGAATGAAAAAATCAATAACCGAAAATATTCCATGTGAATCTCTTAAACACTTCATTGAAATGTAATCAATGAATGATACAGCAAGCATTCACATGGCATAATGGTGCTTTCTCAATACCAGTATAGTGTATTATACATACATTATAGCTAAAATACATGGAATTATCGCATGAAACGGCTCTCCCATTATCAGAAAATTTGCGGTCCGTGCCGCAAAATGATATTGGACCGCCTCAACCTTAACGGCTTCTACCGCTATCAGTCTCTGTTGTCGCGGACGCCATGGTTCAACATTAATTGTCTTTCGACTGGCACATATTCTGGGTCAAACAAGTCAGCAACTCCAAATTCCCGCTTTAAATAGCGGTAATGGCTTCTCTTGTTGGTGCTAACCTTCACAAATGCAGTATTAAGACTGTTGATGGACTAAAACTGAACACCGCCTATAGCTCTGACATGTTGCAGGCTATAGTGTATCTTGTCAACGGCTTAGGCCCTAATATCGTCACTTTCTGTTGTGACGTCACTGGAATTGTTCGACATGTAAATGCATTCCGGCAGTCAACCCCGTCATCAGAAGTTGGATTTGGGTAAACTTATTCAAATTCCTTTATTGTTTCCTTTGTCATTTCAACACAAATTCCATGTATTTTAAGAATATAATGTTTGAGGGTATTATCATTTGCAGAAGCCCTCGATCTTTCTCAACAGCACTCCTTCGTCGTCGGCAGTTAATGGAAGACCTCGGAGCTTCTGCAAATGATAATGCCCCTCTCAAAAATAGCATTACCCTTTTTATATTTATAGGCAAAGCCTGATGAATAATTCGCTAATTTAACTAAATTTTTTAGCAGAAAAATAAAAAATGGGGGTTCAAATTACTCCATTGACAACAACCGTAGTCACCGGTCGCGGATGAAGCTCCTTAACAGCCCCTTCTGTACGCCTTTGATATGAAGATATCTGACATGATTGGCATGCTGATTCTTAAATCTGCAATTCAACAATCAGAGGGAAGCTTTTAAAACGTTATTTCCTAGAAAGTTTCATATGTTTACTGTATCATGCAAAATACCTAAAGCAAACATCTACAATGGAATGCCAAAGGTAAATAAGGAAATAGTAAGCCTGTAAATTGTAGAAACATTTTACTTTGTTTCACTACTTCTGCGACATAATATGAGGTGGATGTGCAAGTAACAACAATAATGATTTGCGTCTTGTAATAAACTGATATTTAAGTACATATTAATACATATGAAAGTTCTAAAGGACTCATGATTTTGGTATTTCAGCAAAACTAACATAACAAACCTTTGATTTCTGGACTGAGCCATTGGCATATTGTTCAATGGCAAAAACACTCAGCGTCTCCCTTTGCCCTTCGTATTACTGCGCAAGCATAGACTCCAGGTATCGCCATCACAACAATGAATGCGCCGAACAATGTAGCGACATCCCGCTAAATACAAAAAAATATGTAAAAAGTTTAGTGAGGACATGAGACATTATTATTAGGTTATAACAGATATGTTAAATAAGAATCTAATTAGAGGTATTTGGGACAAAACATTTATGATTTAAAACAGATGTATAACTGCTTTAAACTTTATCAGATATATTTTAGATATGCAAATGCGTTCTGCTGATAAAAGAAAGAGAGATATGTAAAATTTCACATAGGAACCTTTATTGCACCATTAATAGGGAGAATATAGGGCCATGGTGGCTTCTAGCTGATGCGGATATGAAGAAAATATTCAGTGCAACATTTGCCGAAATTACAATCCGTCTGCAACCAAAATCCTGATTTTAAGTTTATGCAATACATGTTGGGTGGACAGTGAGCCATTTGACAAAACCCATTCGAGAATGTAATGTATTATAAACCGAAATAACCTTCAATTTGTTACATGTCTGGTCAAAGTCTTGCAGGGCAAAATGGCGTGATGCTGGAAGCCATGGAGACAGGCCTCTTTGCCCCTGTATCGTGCAGAAAAGCTGGCTACGTCTTTCTAGCAGTGAGTGTATAGCGTCTGAACTTGTGGCAAATCAAATTAGACAAGAGTCATAAGAAGAAGACATACACTCCCCAGTATGATGGAATCTCGACAATATGAAATGGTAATAAGCAAAGGATACTACTTCAGGGTGAGTTTGATATATATATGAAGTTTAGTGGAAAAATATTTAACGGCTTTCAAGTTATGCCCTGTTCTTCCAAAAATGGACACATATGCGACGGATTCGAGATACATGAGGTGCTGACTCATATACCCCGGGCATAAAAGCAGCAAAATGCAGATAAATTCAACTTCTATAGCCATATTCTTAATTTGACGGACCTTCGGGGTGGGGAAAAAATGACTTTCAGCATTTTAGTAGACAGGTTGACCTTGTGCTGACCAAGGCCTGACTCCACGCTTTAACACTGGTTAGGCTGATGGTAAATCCATTTGCTAGCGGATAATTTTGATTGGCCCTTGGTTGCCCATATGTAACTGATGAACACTTGGGGTGTGGTACCCTGGTTAGCAGCCTCCATGTGACATCCAGTAAAGAGAATTAGTTTCAATTTTAAATTCAATTATGAATAAGTAAAGGATTGTGTTAGCGCAAATGTTGCCGCGGTGAACAGCGGCAACAAGGACGGGTGGGCTGGAGGAACATGTAACGTGTCTGAGTTGGGTATTCATGTTAGGCTGTGGCATGGTAAGTCTGGGGTAGTACAAAACAGTCATGCATATACACACATGCACATTTCGTCATATGGATCGGTAAAACATTCATAATACCCACCCCAAACCTATTCTCTTTCACCACGATAATTCATGGAATGGGATCTTCCCGCAAACTTACGTCTTAATACTTTGACAGCCCCATCTGTGCAAAAATCTCTAGTAAATGGGATTAGGAAAGCTTTAAGAAAGACTTAGTTTAGTAGACATTTAGAAAGTGATACTCCTGGAGACATAGCTAAAAGTTTCAAGGGTTCACAGGTAAAGGGAACAATGAAATACCGCTACGCTAGCGCAGATATATTGCAGGCACAATTGAAATAGATACAAATGTAGTTGAAATGCTTTTAAAATATTATTGCAACATTCAGTAAGGAGGCTGTGACAACTAATTACACATTCCGCGGAAAAACATTCCATGATGATACTTAATCATTTTCTACCTATCTGATAAATGAAAAATTTTGCACACAAAATTTAGCTACTACCAATTGTTAATTAAAACAGATGGGATAATATAGTTCATATGAATACACATGGTATAACAATTATAAATAAGAACATTTCAAGTTTCGAAAATGACATTCAGGACATACTAGATGCTGCTGCATTCTAAAGCACAACAATGTTCAACTAGAAGAGATAATCGACTTCGAATTACTTTATGCTATTGGTAATAAATATACCAGATGGAACCATAAAAGCATCCCTTTATATATTGTGGCATTGTCACCCAAACAAAGTATGTAAAGAACTTGGAAAAGATTATGAGGGGCACTTGTATTTCACAGGGTTCCTGATTTGTTTCCTATCAGTATATATGCTATTCAACGACAGATACATGACCAGAAATGATTTTATCAGCAAACACTATTCTAATGCAACAAATCACAAATTTGACAAATCACGTCACTATTTATCATACGATTTGTTATTGAAAATATATAATACCACAACAAGGGGACATCACCTGCAAAAATACGAAGAAACTACAAAGCGACCGCAGATCCTTGAATATAAACAGACTTAAGTGCAAATGTTTTTACAGCCACAAGGAAGTTTGAAGTTAGGCCTTTGAAATGTACAGGATCAAAAAGGAACGCATACTACATTGCAGCCATCATCGGCGTGAAAACAGCAGTTCCCTGCCGCAAAGCGGGCGGAGTTTGGTTTTAATGAGCTCTTGGCAAACAAGTTATTGCGTAATACAAAAACAATATACAAAGCGAATTGCCAATTAGCTAAGGAATTTAGTTCCTAAAGTATCTCATACCAACCTCTTATTCAAATGTGACTGCTTTAGGAGTAGAGAGTTCTTGATCAGACAGCAGACCCGGCTAAGCGGTTGGTGATGAATTTGCTGATGCTGCGGTTGTTTCGGGCATGTTGACTTTGAAGCCTTCTGTGCAAATTCAGGAGGACCCAAAGTGTCAAATGAGACACTAATGCTTACAATAAAAAAATGGAGCCAGAGGTGACATACTGAAACAATAAAGCCTTCATGGCCAATGGGAACAATAGATTATTTTCTGGGAAGAATGGAGATATGACACATCAGAATGAAGAATAAGGACGATGCTCACTATACACTAGCTACTGAATAGTGAGAGAGTGAGTGAGTATAGGTTTACGCCGCTTTGGCAATATTCCACACTGAACTCATGGGGAATCGAACCCATGTATTTGGTGTGATGAGCGAATACTTAAAACCACTTTGCAACCCTATACAGTCAATAGCCGCTACCGAATAAATATGATAGCTGACATGACAACTGTAATAGCTGCTGAATGTATAATAATAATTAATGATGACAATAATGAATATCATATTTACAGTATCGCCCTTCCTTAAATTCCTCCTCTTCTTGAAGTTTGACTCGGAACGATTATATTGTCAAAGTCCTCGTTCAGCTGGAACCGATTTGGGATTATGGCTACAACAAATAAAAAAAATAAAAGAATTTATAAATGATTAGCCCATGAAACACTGACATATATGATATATGTAATTTTAACATATGATCCCTAATTCTACAAAATATACTGCGTTGTTGGACATTAATTGGACCCTATAATACTCATATTCGGCTATATTAGGCAAAATATTGAAGAGATGATTGGACCTTATATAACATTGATATGAGGTTTTACTTACTCAGCACAATACATGTGTTTCAGTGTTAATTAAAACCCAAGCACTTTGACATACGTTCACTATATTATGCAAATTATAGACTTTATTCAGCAAATTTACTGCCAAAATGTAGTAACATTCCAGGTTACTGAGTAAAGATCTCTCAGGTTTGGGAAACCTACCGATCGGTCTATAATAGGCAAAGCGGGATATAATAGGCCGTTCCGCTCTATTTTGCTATAGGCCGATTAGCCTTTAATTATGATATTCATCAAATGAATTTGAAGTGGTGCATTTACGCATGAGGATATTAACATTCTTCAAGTTTTGAGGTGCTAAGGTTTTCATTCAAACCCTTTTTTGAGCATTTTAACATAATAAAGAAGTTTGGACATAATTTCACTGAAAATTAATGACATAGATATTCAGTTTTAGTTGTCAAAATGAAAATCTGTGCAAAATTGTGTTCTTAAATGAAAACATCTTTCCTGAACATTATATAAATTTCCATTTTATCCAAAAACTTATTTTTTCAAGCTGAGTTGGTCCATAACTATCCATCTCCAGGATCTAATAAAAGAGCGGGTGCCAGATCAAATCGCGCCCCAGCTACAAAACGCCCCTGCCAATTGGGTCAAAATGCCCCAGATTTTTGGTCAAATCGCCCCAGGTTTGGTCAAATTGCACAAGGGGGATAGTCAAAATGCCCCAATGTATTTAAAATTGGTTAAATATATGCCACAAATGCATAGTTTTTGTCAACTTCAATATTATATTCTATATATAATATTATATAGTGATATATCTGATACATTTTCTATTAGTAAACTGATAAGACCAAAAGTAATATTCATGTACATAAACAACACTATAATACCAATTATTTGGTAAAGAATTACAAGAGTAAAATGAAAGGTTTGTATAATATGTTTACTGGCTGTAAATAGTTTTTGGTCAACAAATGGCATTATGTAAACATATTTATTTCCAAAGAAAGGAACCGGATTGGTAAACAAGCATAAGCTTATATGAAGAGTACATGAAAAGAACTAGTGAGCAGAGTCTTCATAGTTATGGCCACAAGAGCAATATGATGTCAAAGATGTAAATCTTTCATACTTGTGCGCATAAAGGTCACTACATTCAAGTTGGAGACGAGAATGTATGATTAGACAAAATCTGCTTACCGAAATTTAAGTCAAAATGACTGTAGATATTAGAATCGTTCAAAATTACATTTTGAATCTTGATAGGTGATGGTCAATTAGTGAATATGTTTTATAAGCCTGAAATGTTCATACATTCGAGGCCTCAAAATTTTCTTTAACTAAACACAGCATTGAATGTCAATAAGTGAACATGTTTGAATAGCCTGTTTTTATTCACACTTTTGACAAGATTAATTAATCAAAGCTCTAGATTGTTTTGATAAGCATTATGCCATACTTGTTGAGAAAATCTATGCATTTACGACCTCACCTTTTGACAAGCAATTAATAATAACAAAAAGCTTTTAGATTATTTTGATAAGTATTATACCATACTTGTTGACAAAAACTATGCATTTATGGCCAATAACAACTTTATACCAAACATTTCAGTTTATTATTGTAATTCTTTACAAAAGCGTTACTAACATGCAAATAGTGGTATTATAGTGTTGTTTATACATGAATATTACTTTTGCTCTATATGGAAGTTGACAAAACTATGCATTTATGGCATATATTTAATCATTTTAAATACACTGTGGCATTTTGACTACCCCCAACAATGTGATCAAACATGGGGCGATTTGACAAAAAATCTGGGGCATTCTAGCCCAATAATAAACAGTTAAATAAGGGCCAAGCTAAGCGGGTACTAATGGCAAAGTTTTGACATCATTTGATGACTGGTTATATGTAATATCAATGTAATTTACCTGCATGATTCATCTTGAATTATCCAACGGTGGAAGCGGAAGTTCAAATATGAACATGGATTACTCCCTTGTTGTACCGAATGACACCTTAAAAAAGACGACATTAATGTATATTTCGCAATAATATAGTAACACAAATATCAAAAAGCATTTTCACAAGTTTTTCATAATGTGTTTATTAGATAACGGGTTAATGCCAATGTATGTGCGAAATGTGAGATTTGAAATACTTTAATATGACTGGCGCGTAAGTGTGGCGCTTAGCCATATTCCGGCCGCTTTAAAGGGCAAGTGTACACGAAAATTAACCTTTTTGTCTTGCACGTTTTCTTCATAAAAAGTGTTTATCAAGTCGTTTTATATCCAAACCCGTACATAAATCAGAAGTAACTAATTTATTATTTGCGTTATATCAATTCATATTTTCAACATTTACCAAGAGTTCTATGTCCACAATAAACACACCATGGCTTATGTCCCTTGGAAATGACGTCATTGGTGCCCAAACGATAAACGAATGACGTCGTCAGACCTTATTAGACCCATTTCACGTGGTGCAGGTATAGGTGTGGTTCTTTTGTTCTCGATGCGCAGGCTAATACCGTTTTAATCCACCTGCCGCTTGGCCGTCAGCTGTGCGGTCAGTTCTACACTGTAATGACGTTGCAGTTTGAAAAAACGTATACATTGTACTAAGAGTGTTACCACGTAACCAAATTCTATATAACATATACAACCTGAGTCGGTCGTCTCTTCCAACAGTACCTTTTTTCATGAAACCTATAAAACGTATATGCACTACATCTTGCTTTGCCATCGGTGAATGTGCCGGCATTCTACGTTTGTTACTAAAGTTCTTACATAAATCGTACGATATGTCACTCCTCTTCCACCTAATTCACTTTTATATCGATAGTACTCTTACATCACGCAGATAAATGCAATTTGCAGTTTTGAACACTGTTTGAAATTAGTTTTTCTATGATAGCATCCGCTGATTGTAGATAAAATTTACTGAAAATTACATGCATCGTAAAATCCTCGCCAGTTTTGACTACACTACTAAATCACGATTCACTTCTCGCGTTTTGCGTAATTTATGGTAAAATGTCAAATTTTACTGGGAGAATTGAATTTAAAAGAAAAAAGATGTATCATTGTGATCAGCAGTAGTTTTGTTGTTGTATGATCGAATCACCAATGCCTCGTTCTGAAACATTATCAATGAACCGAGAATCGCTGAGAAAGTTTTGGAAAATACGCAAACGTCAAAGTGAAGTTTCAGCCATATTACATAGTGTTTATAAAATCACGTCACATGTATGTCGGTTATGTTTCGTCCATAAAATTCAACACCATCTTCCTTACATGAATCCCTGAATCCCTCCTCATACAGTTCAAAATAAACTGACAAATGGACTTTGTCACCAATACGAAGAATGTTTCAGTGAAATCTAACGAAATATATCCGAAGATATTGAGCTGCCGCGCTGTGAAAGAATACTTGTTTGAAATGTATACAAAGCCAATCTCAGATTTTACACTGTGCATCCGTTCGCCTACTTGTTGCATACAATTGCTCATTAGTTTTAGAACATGCATGGAAAGGTATCGTAGCAAGCGATAGTTAAATAAAACAGGTGTATGCCAATGATTTTCTAGATTCATCACAACATATTATAGTTTTTGAAAGCATGACGCCATAACTGACGCAAACTCACGCACAACGATGACGGTACTTCTCTTAATTTCTGACTATTTCCCTTGGTCACAATGAAAACAAAAAGAAAATAACAACCAGCAGACTGTCAGAAGTTTCGGACTACTTACATGTCACATTTATGCATATACGTTGCTTGAAACAACGAAAATGTCCTTCGAAAACTCGTGTCAGTGAACACGCCATTTTGCAAAAGTCGCTTCCCTGATAGTGATGTCATACAGGACGTCAACATTGTTATACATATTTGGTATTTTCATTGAGGCGAGGTTATGAATGAAAATACACACGACCAATCCGTCCTGCTGCTTACATTTTCTGTTCTTAAGCTTCTTCGTATTTTCACGAACTTTTTTCACGTGATTAATATCAGTATTATTATCTTTTGATTTGGGACTAGACAGGAGACCAGTTTAAATTCAAGTGGCACCAATTACGTCATAATCAAAGGGCGGTAACTCTGGCCTGTTTAGCTCCGGCAAAAAAAATACCCTCATATTGGCATAACATTTCAGCACTTATTTTGAGGGTTATACTTTACGTTGTAAGAAAAAAATGAGTGTATATTTTCAAACATTGGTATTAACTAATTAAAACAGTTCACTTTGATTCACATAAGAATAAATGTGATTTATTCGTGTACACTTGCCCTTTAATACATGCAACAGCTCATCCGCCATATTGAAGTCAGTTGTATACGTTTCTCTGGGTTCTGGTCGTTTCTAAGGAACAATGTCAAATCCAATATCGTCAACAGCCAAAGCTTTGGTCGACTCCGCTACTGATGTAAGTGAAGAGACGAAACCAGCTTCACCAGCGCCTGATGACTCCATGTTCTCTACACCCAGCTCTCTGACTGACGTGGTGCTCGTTGTTGAAGGGAAGAAACTACACGTGAGTAAAGCTCTACTTTGTCTCACTCCCCTGCTTTCCTGAAAATGTTCGAAGGTGACTTTAAGAACAAAACAGAGGTTCCCATCGCGGACAAGAAGTATGCAGATTTTGTTGAGTTCCTGTTGTGTATTCATCCGTCCACTTGCAAACCTGTCCAACGAGAAACACTGGACATTGTTCTGCCCCTCGCTGACGAGTACGAGGTCGAGTCTCTCATGCAACGGTGTGAGCAGTTTGTCCTCAATTTGTTCCAACTCAAAGATGCACAGCGATCAGATCCGTCTAATGTAGAACTGGTTCACTTTCTCTACCTGTCTGACAAGTATAAACTGGGTGCTCTTCTGGACGCCTGTGTTATCAAGGCGAAATACAGAACTTACGAGAACGGCATCAAAACTTTGCGGGAATTTAATCTTCTGTCTGCAGATACCAAGTTTCGTGTACTGTCTGGAAGAACGAGTTTGCTTGAGGTAACCTCAACAGATGTACAAATGTTTAAGAAACGATTGGATCATATTGTGAAACCTGAGTGTAACGCATGTAATGATCCAGGGTGGAAGCATAGCTCTTCAGGATGCAGAGTTCAGTTGAAATCCGACCTGTTAACTTACTTTGACAAACTCACAAGTTACTTTAGGGAGGATCCACGCTATGTGAAAGTGTCCGAGGGTCGCAAATTGGCTGTGAAGCAGGCAAAATAAACTTTCCAAAAAATACGTTTTGAAAAGGTGCAAGATGAACTGAGAATATGTCATACGAGGGCTGTCTGGAAGAACGAGCTTGCTTGAAGCACCCTGAACAAGGTTACATGCTTGTAAGCATTTTTTTAAAATTACATTATGAATCCTGATTGTCACGGATGCCGTCGACCAGGACTCAAGCATACTTCACCAGGATGCAGAGAACAGTTAAGATCCAAGCTGTCATCTTACATTGACAAACTCACAACATATTTCAAGAGGGATCCACGCTATGACCCTAAACAAGCGGTACAAGATGCAAAGTAAATGGACATTTCCTAACAAACATGGTACATTGGGTACACGGTTGTGTCTGTCAAGTGATGTGAACTGTTTTGTCTTGACCTGGCAGATTAATACAAACTGTAGTCAGTATTGGACAAATGTGTAGTCAACCTGAAATACCCACCTATGATGGACAACAAAGATGATGTGAACAGTTTACCTGAATCCCAGTGTCTATCATCGGATATTTAAGTTCAAGAAATGTCTGAGAGAATATGATTAAAGGAAGAACCTTGTTCCTGCCATTCGAGAACCATAGCATAATTTAGACCAAATATCAAATCCTCTGTATTATGGGTGTCTTGAGAACTGAAAAACGCATTCAAATGAGATTAACGTTTCAAGTTAGGCCTAATCCAGCAGGTTTAACCACCATTCCAAACTGTCTCTGCTCAATATGTGTAGGTACAACTTAGCCACTACCAAGAATTTCACGAAAGCGTCAAGATGTATCCGGCCAGTTAAAAAGATATACCTTTCAAAGGGTATGGATTTGTTCAGAAAAATGCTCTGCTATTGATGTCATGTATGCTATAAATACATGACATCTCGCACAAATCACAGGGCACCATCAACACGTGTACATTATGTGCTCAGAACCTGTGGTTTTTGAACTTAGGAAGCCTTATCTTGACAGTCGTCAATCTTTCAGTTTGTGTAGCTTTTGTTGAGGTTTATATTATCCAGATGACTGGACATGTTTGTTGTTTAACGTCGCACTCAGCAATATTCCAGCTATATGGCGGCGGTCTGTAAATATTCGAGTCTTGACCAGACAATCCAGTGATCAACAGCATGAGCATCGATCTACGCAATTTGGATATTATGACATGTGTCAGCGAGTCAGCGAGCCTGACCACCCGATCCCGTAAGTCGCCTCTTACGACAAGCATGAGTTACTGAAGACCAAGTCTAACCCGGACCTTCAAGGGGTGATGACCACTGAGACTACCCTTGCACAGCTGACTCTGTATCTGTCTTGGTACCAAGACCTACTGAGTCATGTCCACAGGACTACACAGGTTATAGTAAATTCCATATGTCCCTCACTGTATAATATACTGATAAAGACAAACTCGTTATGAAAACGAGTATGGATGTACATACGTACATGTAGTATTGTTATGTAGGGTAAAATGGGGTTTAGGGTCCATATGACAACGTGCATGCTTGTGCATGTATGGCAACTTGTACTAGCCCAGACTTAGGCTGGCTTTATAGTGCTAGGTCACTTAGATACCATGCCGCAGTTATGCATGAATACCCCATCTCAGACACATTATCTTCCGAGCCGACCAGTCCTTGTTGTACCCATTCATGCCGAGCACCAGGCAGGGACCTGTAGTAGGCCTACTGTCAACTCTTGTGTCCTTGTGTGTGGAATAATGTTTTCAGATGTGTTATCGAATCTCTTATTCACATATATATAAATATATATCTATAAATCTGTATATATAAATTTATAAATTAGATTAGTGATTCTGTAAAAAATATATATATTGCCAGCTTTAGTCATTACCCGTTCACCATGACTCAGGGCCTATGCTTTAACCAACTACCACTCTCCATTGTCTATAATGTAAGCTGGGGTAATGAACACACTACTGATGTTATACCTATTTCTTTTTGTAGCTTGCTTATAGCCAGCTTTTGACTCCTCCAGCAAGTTAAAACATTAAAGTGATGAGTCACTCCACATTCCAGGTCGGGAGCGAGATGAGAGGTTTAGCCATCTCGGCTTGTTAAACTGACTTTCTGAATATGCCATGTCGGCATAGAGGGGATTTCATTTCATGGATTTATGTATTTTTATTCTAAATAATGTGATGGAACAGGAACAACTGTTTATCCAAAGTAAGACTTTTAACTATATCAAATGATACTTGTTTTGCACATTGTACATATGTATAGACTGCCATTATTAAATCTATTTTAAACTGTTGTGTGATCTCTCCACTCGTAACAGATGCGTGCAACGTAATTGTGCTAGTTTGTTTCTAAAAACAGATGTCCGATACAATTCCCAAGTTTGACTTGTACCATATGTGGCCATGATATACGCATGAAAAAGTGTCAAATGATGAACTCACCGCACAGTATGAACAACCAGAATGATATGAGATGAACAGGTATCAGTGTCTATAGTATAAAGTCTTTGGGCACAAATTCACTCGGGTAGTTGCGTGATCGTCTCCTTGATGTAGCACAAACACAAAATTACAGTCACAAAATATCAGAATCTCACTCACGTATCGACGCCTGACAGGTGTGTTTCAAGGTGTCTGTCCCGAGGGTACATGTCCCACGCCTCTCTGGCTGTCATCCTCACTGGGGCTCCAAAATGTAGTAGCGGATATGGGTGAATGTTGGTGGGTGGGTGGAGCGCACACAACACAACGCTACTTGTGGTCACAGATGACTGCCACTTTATTTATCCATTAAAAGGAATGTTTGAATAACTCTGAAAATATACATAAAAATAACTAAGTATTTGAGCATAAAGGTATAACATGGCTTACGTATACATGTATTACACATTCTATATAGTCTTAGCATGCAGCTAGCCCAGACAAAACACGTACTAGCATAAATACATCTTTAAATATAGATAGCAACATGAAAACTATTCATACATACATATATCATTTATGACATTCAATGAATATATTACAAATATACATGAAGGAAATATATAGAGTTTATTACATACAAGATCATAAAGTACACTTACCACTGTGTGGCAAATGAGTGTAAACAAGCTCTCATAGCAGTCAAGGATCATCAATCATCACGGATCATTCTAAGAAACGTTAAAATACAATCTTGATAATACTAATAATGGTATATAAAAATAAGTTATAATAAAAGCAACAAATATCACATCCACCCTCACTATTTCATACCACATTTTCATACGATTATACATTTACACAATACGTTAAGTCATAATTTAGCTTTAATTAGGCTGTACTGATGGTTGGAAAACAATAGATACATTTAAGTACACACCGATGCATTAATGTAACAATTCTTTAAGAAATACACTATACACTCAGAACCTTGCCTGACCCAGTAGGGTGGCTATTGTTAATTGAGTAATTGCATAAGTGCAGGGATATATTTAACTGAGAGGGTTTGTTATATTTTATCTGTAAACTTAAAATCTGACACCTATACAATAAACAGTAACTATATACAAGTACTTAAAATTGAATGCAGGACTTACAATGAACACAACGAAAATGTTATTATACCTCAGTGAACCAAACAAATACAGTCAGTCCATAATAAAACCACACCTCTGTCGATTAAACACTTTGTTGCAAAGATTATATTTTTATTTTATTTAACGAACACAGAGTTTGCTGCTGTAATGACGCCAGGCATCATCAAAATGTGCGTATATATAACGTGCTCCATCTGGGGCTCTAAATAGTACAGTGGAAGGGAGACAACTCCAGTCGAATGGTATTAACCCCATGGATGCCACAGGACATATATGTCCTTCCCCATCAACCCTTAATATACTTCATGTCCACATTCGAGATTCGTCCAAGAAAAGTCCAAATCCCCTGTACCCCGTCTTTTGAGAAGAGCTGCTGTCCAGAAATATGCTGAATCGCCACTGTCCAGATCAGTTCAATCAATCGATCAACTCAAGCAAATGTTCGTACACGATTCACGTTTCATGTAAACACGGCTATGTCATCCAGCATTCTTAATTATGTCTCAGTTTATTTGAATTATCAACAATTTTAAGGAAAATTAACTATGATCCGAAAATTCACAAAGACGTAAAATTAGGAGGTAAAAATATATGTCAGTTAACTGTGTGCACTGTATTTCCTCTATTAGATTGTGTTAATTTGATTCGCACAAGTTACTGACCCAGCGTCTGTTCTGTAATCTGTATAGGCTGGCATGGTGGCAGATAACCCGGATCTTCACCTCTGATCTTCAGGGTTTCACCTCTGTTGAGAATTAATATGCAGTGGCACCAATGTCAGTGTCATCGGCCAGTGAGACGTCCCAGAGAATCATGGTTAAATAGAGAATTCACTCCAAGTGTCTTCTGATATCAATTATATCAACACCAGTTGATAAAGTTACAAATATCCGAGGCTTGCCGAGGATATTTTACTTTTATCAACGAGTGTTGATATATTTGATATCAGAAGACACGAGGGTGAGATTCTATTTATCATCCAAAATTACTCTTCATTAATTTTCAATTAAAAATGTACATCTCTGAACATGGTACTGCCATTAGACGCAGTGCAGAGATGTCATAGCATTGTGATGTCATCAAGTACATGACGTCATAGCATTGTCAGGGCATTGTACAAAATCTGCTGTCAAAACGATATCTCCTAGGAGATATCGTTTGATCTCACACAAGCGATATCTCCTGTGGAACACAGTTTTGGATGATAATTGTTGATATCAAAACTTGGATGACAGCAAACTTCCCAAAATCAAATGATGGCAAAACTAAACTTTTGATCACCAGTTCAAAACTAATGCACACCAAGATTCAACTTCCCAATATACTGATTAAAGAGACTATTGGTTAACCAGCAAGGAAATCTTGGCTTGATCACTTGATAATGCAGAGATACATTTCCTCGGACAAATCAGTGTATATGTTGACTATTTCAATTAACAGGAAAAGGTGTTTGCAAAAATATCTTGGCGAAGCAGGATTTGAAACCACAATTAGATGTTTGTGGCCTAAAGACAAAACGGTCCACAGCGTTTTACATAGCATTAGACGAATATGTATTGTGCGTTTTAATGAGGATTCATTGTACAGTAAATTATGTTTACATTGAACGTGCTTACTCATAATAACTGTGCTTTTCCTGGAACGTGTTGTATATTTTAGCCGAAATATGTATAACGAACAACAGTTAGAACGACCTACAATTACTTATCATATTGTGTTCCTCTTATAACTGTAGTTTACTGTACATGTCCATTGTATATACATGTAACTGTATCATTACTCAATTAATGATTATTTCGTTATGACAATGTGATCATTTACAGCTATCAGTCTTCTTTATTTACACCTGCACTTATCGTATAGTCTTGACGAGTGATCATTTAAAGTAGTGTTAACAGTATATCTTTGTTTTTAATATCTTGTATCCTTCAGCATGGAAGGATATGATCACCATGGAGGTATTTCCAATGTATGAAACTGATTCTGAATGATTATCTCATATATACCGACGCGGTTGTTATTTCGTGGCATGTCTCGGTCAGCCAGGTCAAGCGATGATGGCTACAAATGGAGTGGACTGCTTTCGGGACATTGACCGAAAAGTAGCTTGTGGTCAGAATAGCTCAGGTTCACGTTGTAAGTGAAACATCACATGGCTGCAACCAGACTGGCCCTCAACTTGCTCAAGAATACCAGTGTTGGCAGAGGACTCTTCCTATGTTGATAGTTAAGCCTAAATGAAACACTGACATAGGTCAGCTGGATCAGCCAACCAGGTAGCCAAGTACAGGATCAGCCAATCAAGTGGCAGAGTAGTACGATCAGCCAACCAGGTAGCAGTACAGGATCAGCCAATGAGGTAGCCGAGAGAAGGATCAGCCAACAAGGTAGCCGAGAGAAGGATCATCCAATGAGGTAGTCGAGAGCAGGATCAGCCAATCAATCAGGTAGCCGAGTACTGGACCAGCCAACCAGGTAGCCGAGTACTGGACCAGCCAACCAGGTAGCCGAGTACTGGACCAGCCAACCAAATAGCTGTGTAATAGGTTGAGAAAGATTGCACGTTATTCACACATGCTGAACGAATTTCCAGATGAAACCTAAACAAATAACATCATGTTGAGATTGTATTCATTTATGGTGTTATGGAGGACAAGTCCAAATATGATGCAGCAGTGACAAAAACGATGCATGATGCAATACCCATGTTTTACACGTCTTGTCTTGAATTGCCTTGCCTTTGCACGTTCTCAAAACGTTTTGATGACACCTTGTATCAGCATTTTCTCATGGTGTTTCATTAGGACATGCTAATGCTTTCAGTACAAACTTCTCAAAGTAATGGGATGTTTTTGTCGCCTTTTTAAATTATAAACATAGTTAGATGTTTGCAATAATATGTAACTTGAAGTTTCCAGTGTGAGAAAACTGTTCTTGTGTATATGTTGATATATTAGTAAAATGATAATAAATGTATAAGTTGATTCTGATGTGTTCATTCCTTCAAGAGCCCTTCCTTTTCCCTGTGCCTTGGCTTCAGGAATAAGGCAAGCGTTCCCAGCAGAATGAATGCCAGTGATTCAGTAGCGTGCATGTTCACCATTCCTCAATCAGTGCCTTTACAATCCAATGTGTCAGTTGGTAAGTTGTGACGGTGTTGAATTCTCTGGTCACGGATGGCGAACCTTTGAGCATAATATGCGAGAGTCAAGGGCGGAATCAGGCCACGTCGTGATCATATCAAAACTGTGATAATCGTCATCAAATACAATCAGTGTTAATATTGTGATAGTGTTTTCCGTTCATGCATTCTGCCACATGACCTCATGTTTGGAACGTGAGTACCATCAATGTCTCCAATGATGCTGCTTGTTTTCTTTGTAATTTCACGTAATTGAACTGGGAATGTTATTGATGCTACCCGAAAAGTGGCAATCTCAAGGCATTCAATGTGTCGTGACACTGCTGATCTTACACAGTGACGATGACAAGTCATCTCCATTGTACAGATGCGTTTTTCCTGTTGACGCTAAATAGTGCCAGATGATAGCCATTGTCAGTTCAGGTGCTATTGTAGATTTCATTCTGTCGATGATACACACAAAAAATGATTCCTATTAGATCCAAATGGAATTTCTTGATTAATTCAGTGACTGTAAATACTTCAAACGTCCTTTAGTTCTCAAAATGTCTGAGGTGAGGGCAGCTGCGATGAGAGGCAGCCATTTGGTAGAGTTAAGAAACTTCTTACGAAGACTTAAGAATCCTCCTAAAATGCTCTATAACGAATCTTCTCAGACGGAAGAGTAACTTTAAAAAATTCACCTATACTTAGTACTAAGTTTAAATTCTGAGAATGTAAATAGCTAGGGTCCTTGTTCTCATTTGTTAATACCCAAGGGCAGTGGTTGTACTTATAAACACAGAAACATTATCAGTCGTGGTAAGTGAGTGAGTGAGTTTAGTTTTACGTCACACTCAGCAATATTTCAGCTATATGGCGACGGTCTGTAAATAATGGAGCCTGGACCAGACAATCCAGTGATCAACAGCATGAGCATCAATCTGGACAATTGGGAACCAATTATATGTGTATCAGTCGTGGTAAGAGACCACAATACTGGATTAGGTGACCAAACTTAGTGACTGGGTTCATTGGTTTCATCAGTCACGGGTTTGTCTAGTCCAGGCTCCATTTACAGATGGCTCTGACATAGCTGGAGTAATGTTAACTGCCAGGTAAAACAACAAATTTAACATTCAACAGAAAATTCTTATTGTGCAAGATATATTGCTCTTATTAGTTGGATCTGAAATAGTGGAAAGGTTTGTGTGTCTTGCACAGTGTACCCAAATCTCAAAACACTGGAAAACCTCAGAGTCACCAACTATCAAGAAATAATTCAAGTAATTTTATTGTTCATGACATTACTGAAGGACAAAGTATGCACAAATGATAAACAATATCAATGATTAGAAGTGAAATAGAACAGGAAGGAACAAGACACATGATAGTCCTTAGAATTCTCAATGCTGATCTGAAGGAAGAGCAGCAGTCACTCAGTCTGATCCAATTGGTGTTTCCTGAAGGTTTCCAGTCTCGGCACAATCATGTCAATGTCAGTGAACACTCTTGTAGGCTATTATGGTGGGGATGGCAATGGTTGTGATAGTCTTGTTCTAGCAGGTTCAGTCTCCATTTACGTCTGTGAGTGCTGGTCGCTTCTGTGATCGAATACCAGCCCTGAAATGAACAAAAATCATTAGAATAGATCTTGCATGCAGCCACATAATCTGTAGATCAAACAGACCTGTGAAGATTCAGGTTGGAATTGGTCTTCAGTAACCCATGCTTGTCGCAAGAGGCTACTAATGGGATCGGGTGGTCAGGGACGCCGACTTGGTTGACACATGTCATCGTATTCCAATGTGCGTAGATCGATGGTCATGATGTTGATCACTGGATTGTCTGGTCCAGACTCGATTATTTACAGACCGCCACCATATAGCTGGAATATTGCTAGGGACATTAAACAACAACCAAACTATAGATCAAAGAACATTATTGAAGAGCTGGGCATGCTGGGGTGAATACACAGTGCTTGATTGGGTTTGGTACATACTACTAGTGGAAGTGGTAGTGGAAGGGTGCTTTGTAATATCAGCAATCTGCTATTCAGAGGTACTGGGCACCTGCGTCTCGTTCTTTGTAAAGCATATGTACATAAAATGACAAGGCTTTCGGTTTGAATAATATTCAAACTTGGAAAGATATGTTCAAAAGGTGTTATAATGTCTGCATGGCAAGTGTGAGTCAGTTCACAGTGAGAACTTTAAGAAGCATCCAGGAGACATATGTCATCTGACATGTACTGGAGATGGTAACCTTTAAGCTACAACTGTTGTAAGTCTATGTTATGGGAGTTATGATCACCTTGGATCGCTTGTTACACTGACATCCTGGATCAATGCTCACAATATCAACCCCTGGACTTACTGGGCCAGACTTGATCGTTTACAGGCAGCCACCACACTGATGGAGTACTGACGAGTGTGGAAGTAAACAAGCAAACAAACAAACAAACAAAGACCATCACATACTACTTAGAGTTAGTGAGTGAGTTTAGTTTTACACCGCACTCCGCAATGTTCAAGCTATATGGCGGCGGTCTGTAAATAATCGTGTCTGGACCAGACAATCCAGTGATCAACAGCATGGCCATTGATCTTCACAATTGGGAACCGATGACATGTGTCAACCAAGTCAGCGAGGCTGTCCACCCGATCCCGTTAGTCGCCTCTTACGACAAGCATGGGTTACTGAAGATCAATATTCTAACCCGGACCTTCACGGGTATACTATTTAGAGAACTTGGCCCAAGCACATGGTCCTCAGTGAAGGGAAACAATCAGAGGAAATATAGCATGCAATACATTATTGGGTCTAAGGAATCTACAGCAGTGTATATCATATATATGGAATATATATTGAATGTATGGGTTGGATCTTGGAGATCACAGCTCCACTACATTATCAATGGTATAGGTACTGTAGAGTGGGTGATGCACCAAGGCAGTTAGACTGTGGGGTGGACATTCTAACAATGTTAATGATGTTATTCATTTGTACACTGCTTATTTCCAAAGTAGCAAGGCTCTGAAGTGCTGTAATAATTACCCCGGATAACCCAAGCTGCCTGTTAGGTGCCAAAAGGTTATAGTCACATGACTTTATCCAACCGGGTACCCATTTTCTGCTGGGTGAACAGAGGCAATTTTGAACAAACTCACTTGCCTAAGGTGAGACCACATGTATCACATGTGCATTGTTGTGGGGCAGGACTGAGGTCCTAGAAACTCTCAGGATTCAAGCTGCCAAACACGGTCACCCATCCAAGAACACTCCGCGACCAACTTATCTTATCTTCAACTGATTTGTGACCTGAGCTCTATGCACACGACCACACATCACTTAATCTAAACACGGGAATCATTATCCTGATTATGTGTCAATATGTTCAATGCCAAACTAACTCTGATAAAGCGTGATAATAATTTTTCATGCTTACAAAGTATTCTCCAGTTCACCTGATATTTTATCCAACCATAAGAATATCCTACAAAAACATTCATAGGAATTAATTTTCGTCAGACTGTTTGCAACATTATTTTTTCAACTCTTATCATGTACACTTAAGCCTTCCCCCTTACTCTATAAGCCGTTCTCCAGACTCTAGAAGATCCCAGTGCCTTGGTGCAACACTGTAGACTTACTACAAGCGTAATTCCTGCAGTATTGAGCAGGGGTTCAAGTACATATTGTTTTCAAGCATACAGCCAAGCAGCTACTCCGATCCAAGACCTGTCTACTTTGACAAATATAAACTCTTTACCGACAGTACTGCTGGACCCGGTTGACTTGGAAGGTGAAAGTTTAATACCGTTTACTGCGAGGAGTTTTGGGTTCTTCAGTTACAGACTGGGAACTGTCTTTTCCTTCCAGTAGAAGACCCTGTAGATTTCGCCTCGTGTGCTCCAGTGATTCAACCTGTTTAACATTAGCCTTGCTGCCACGGAGTGGGGTTGGAGAGCCAAACACACTGTTCTCTAGCTCGCTGAAAGAGAAAAGTTGATGATGAAACAGCTGTGTGGTGGTAGTCTGTAAACAGAGCCTTGGCCAGACAATCAAGTGATTGACATCATTCACATCAATCCACACATCTGAGAGAGATGATATGCAATCAGCTTAGCCAAATTTATTGCGGCCTATGTTTCTACCTGAATCCTCACAGGTACATAAACTTTAGGACATAGGACACAATCATACAATGAAATAGAACTAAAGAGTGATTAACTCTGACCCACGATGACTGCAACTGTATGTCCCAATATATAACGCAATACAGACACATGTATCGTACATTGTATCCACCCTTATCATCATTATTATCTGTACATTCAAATCAGGAGACCTGACCATTTTATCATAAACCCTTCATCTCCCATACACCTGCAGCATGTTAATACCACAGTAAATGTCTCACAACAGGTTGACTGACTGACTGACTGACTGACTGACTGAGTTCAGTTTTACGCTTTTTAGCAATACTCAAGCAATCATCTCCTGGGGGACACCAGAAATGGCTTCACACATTGTGCCCATGTGGGGAATCACACCACAGGTTGAAAATAAGGAAATGATAAAGTATGATGGAGAGCTGAACAAGGATTTCTGTTACCTGTCTGCTTGAGCTTGTGTCCGTGTGCGTCGGCCTGTTGTTGACTTGGCTGTCTTGTTGGCCTGTGGCATCAGGATTGGGGCGGTCGTTTTCACTGACTTGGCTACAAACAAGAATTAGTTGAATGTTCACCATGTGATCACTTATACTGAATCCTCCTCTGTGTATGATGTTTATTTTGTTTAATGAAGCACTCAGCAATATTCCAGCTATATGGCAGCGGTCTGTAAATAGTCGAGTCTGGACCAGACAATCCAGTGATCAACAGCATCAGTATCAATCTGTGCAGTTGGGATACAATGACGTGTCAACCAGGTTAGCAATCCTGGCCTCGTCTACGTGTACAGAACATATGTTACAAAGTTTGTTAAAAAAACAAACATGAGTTCAATACATTTAGGACAGGGAAATTTTGAAGCTTTCAACAGCTGGCATTCAATTAAAACAGTCACTGTAACTGTATGTGCCACCATCTTGTGGGAGAAACAGAAGAATATTTTAGTTATTGACCTTCCCTACAACATTTGTTGCAACAATACACCACCACATCTGTTGTAACAACTTCCTATAACATGTCTTCAAAATGACTGACTGACTGACTGACTGACTGAGTTTGGTTTTACGCCGCTTTTAGCAATATTCCAGCAACATCACGGCGGGCTTCACACATTGTACCCATGTGGGCATTCGAACCCGGGTCTTTGGCGTGGCGAGCCAACGCTTTAACCATTAGGCTACCCCACCGCCCCTCTTCAAAATGAAGGTTAAACAACCTTCAACTACAACAACTGTAACAATATACCACAACCTGTTGTGACAACACATAGAATATGTTAAACAACCTTCAACTACAACAACTGTAACAATATACCACAACCTGTTGTGACAACACATAGAATATGTTAAACAACCTTCAACTACAACTGTAACAATATACCACAACCTGTTGTGACAACACATAGAATATGTTAACAACCTTCAACTACAACAACTGTAACAATATACCACAACCTGTTGTGACAACACATAGAATATGTTAACAACCTTCAACTACAACAACTGTAACAATATACCACAACCTGTTGTGACAACACATAGAATATGTTAAACAACCCTTTAACAACTGCAGTAACAACATCCTTCACACCCTACCTCTTGTTGTTCGCTTGACTTTCACATTCTTCGTAGATGCAGCCGTGTTTTCTATTGTAGTGTTTAGAGCAAGTGTAACAGTTCCAGTTGCCTCCCTTTGGCTGGAACTCTCCACCTGAGTGCTCTGTGAGTCTGACAGAGTGTCAACAACACTTATAGCTATATCAGAGCTCTGGGAGTCGGACACCACACTGGTGATGTCCACACTAGTAGCGACAGTGTCTTGGGAGTCCGGAACAGTGCTGGTCTGTGAAGATGAGAGGGGTCCTTGTGATTCAGTCACAGCACTGCTGGCGTCAACCGCAGTGTCCTCACCGCCCTCTGCTTCTTCAGATGTTGGCGCAGCATCAGCATTGGTGATGCTGGTCTTGTCTGCCAGCATGGAGTCAACAGAGGCCTTGAACCTCTCCACAGCCTTGACACTCTGCTTTTCTTTCACAACCTGCAGAGAAACATTGTCAACTGAATCAATCAATGCTATGTTTCAGGTGCCTTGTAATAGGTTCATGAAATTGACGTACAGTGTGTCACTGGTCACTGTCACTTACTCAGGCACCTGGCAACTGAAGGTGTGGGTACAAGTGAGTGAGTGAGTGAGTTTAGTTCATAGCTGCTTTCAGCAATATTCCAGCACACCAGAAATGGGTTCCACACATTGTGCCCATGTGGGAAATCGTACCCGGGTCTCTGGCGTGACGAGTGGACGCCTTATCCACTAGGCTACCCTACCACCCCAAATCAGGATAAAAGACCATAGAACCATGTACTAAGAATATGCCATGACCACTATTATGGATTGAGTGAGTGAGTGAGTGAGTGAGTGAGTGAGTTTAGTTTTACGCCGCTTTTAGCAATATTCCAGCAATATCACGGCGGGGACACCATAAATGGGCTTCACACATTGTACCCATGTGGGGAATCGAACCTGGGTATTCGGCGTGGCGTGCGAACGCTTTAACCACAAGGCTACCTCACCGCCGATGGATGGATGGATGGATGGATGGGTGTGTGTGTGTGTGTCTCTGTGTGTGTGTGTGAGTGAGTGAGTGAGTGAGTGAGTGTGTGTGTGTGTGTGTGTGTGAATGATCAGTTGGTCAAGGTTGGTTCAATACCGCTTTGAATAACAAATCAGTCAAGTAGTGGCTTATCTTGATGTTGGGAAAAGCACAAAGTAATGTCAATCTTCATTTATTTCCTAAAAAACCCAGAAATGCCTATTTCCTTGTTTTGCAAGGTACGACATGTGATTGAGGTACTGTTAAGTTCTGCATACCTCCAGCATCTGGTCACAGAGCACCTGCATGTCCTTCAGTTGTGTGTCGGGGCTCAGGTCCAGCTGGTTCAGGAGGCGTGTCCACAGCTTGACGCTGAAGGAGTCAGGGCTGGACAGGATCTCGTTACACACTAGCACAGCTATGTGGTCATGTCCTGGGTTGTCCTGCGACAAAACAGTGCAAGAAATATATCATCTCTTTCAACAACCGAAGTATTATCTGAGTGAGAGACAATGCTGAGCTTGGTTTGACATTGCCTTGGCAACAGTGGATTGCAAGAACCTGCTGCAGGCTGTTTTTCAAAATTTGCCACCCAAAACTTGACAAAATTGCAAGGGCATTTTTGGTTGAACAATCCAAACAGTTAGATGGCTATGTTTAAGGCCGCTTGTTTTGAACAGTATTTCTGTAATATAATTATCGCTATGAGTTAGTTTGATGTCTGAGGAAGGCTTTATCACCTTAGTGAAGCCTATGAGCATGGATACGAGAGAATTAACCCAGAATCATGACCAGGGTGAAGCAGGATGATTCAGCACCCCGTTTCACAAAGCTCTCTGGTAGCATTCGTACTTCCTGTACTGTAACATTGACATAGATAGTCGTAACACTACAAGAGCTTTGTGAAACGGGGCCCAGGACCTTAATCAAGTGTTTCTGGTGTTAAGGGAAGTAACTCTGTAAGGGTTGTGATTGGCTCAAAGACGGGATTTTAACCCAACACTAGATACACATCTTGGCAAGTGAGTGCTTGAGTTTAGTTTTACGCCGCTTTAGCAATATTCCAGCAATATCATGATGGGGACACCCAAGAAATAACCCAGACTGACTGACTGACTGAGTATGGTTTTAATCAGCTTTTAGCAATATTCAAGCAACATCTGTAAGGGGGACACCAGAAATGGGCTTCACACATTGTACCCATGTGGGATTCCACTGATCACATCTGTTCTAATCACATAAGTGGAGCTCTGTGGACAGGGGAGCATTACATATCTTCCTTCCTCAATCTCTCCAAAATCAGATCAGACATGTTACAGCTTATTCAGCTTGACCTGATCAAGTGAATACTAATGCATTAGCGTTGACTGTATCACAACTGGTTGAGTATATTATTGTGAAGGGGCACACCTTTGTCAGTTGATTGTCAACATGTCCCAACAGCCGAGACAGATCGCTGTTTGAAATCTCAGTGTTGAGAAATTGCCAGCAATGTCCTAACAATGTCTTAACTTTAAAAATGAAGCTACTGATGGTTTAATATATCCGATTCAGGCAGTGAGCAGCAGCAGCAACTGGTGTTTCCAGTACAACCCTAGGCCTAATAGAACAAGAACAACATTCACTGCTCCCTGTTTAATGAAGTTAACTCAACCTGCCGTTTGTGCCATTTGACCTCCCAGGTCATGCATATATGTAAGAGTAGCTCAGGTCAAGCTGAACTACCTGTACTTATTTGCATCAAGAGGACAGTTCCTTCAAGTAGGTGAACTTTCTATTCAATATCACGGCTTTAAACTTTACTATTAGAGTGAGCCAAACATTGAATCAAGCATCTTGAAATTAACATAGTCATGTATTTTGAACATATATAACATAAATCTGAACATCCTTGCATCTATACTCAAAATGATGACATGCCTAGGGTATTTTTATGTTCTGTGGTATGGTGTTTTTAGAGCTAAAAAGGAAATTGATGAATCAAGCAGTTAAAAGTGAATCCAAATAGTGAGAAAGCTGACATCTGATTGGTTGAAAAACCCCAAATCCTCTATTTAGATCTGGCAGTCAGAGCTCCCTCAAGTTAACATGATGCTACCTACTGAGGAGTTGTCTCCAGATCCTGAATCAGAGAAGTATTGTATGATGAGTAAAACATTTGATTTTAATTCTTATATACAAACACATTTCAAACACTGTCTGACTAATTTTCAAAAGTTAGTACCAGTATATGACAAGTTAGGGATATCAGTTGTATTCTGCAGTCTCAACCATAGTCAAAAACCTTCTTCTTCATTAACAACACTTCAATCCTTGGGCTACTCTGCCATAACATGAGACTTACAGCGATCAGACTGAATTCTGGTTAATCCCCACAGGAATGGTGTTCTCTCAACAATTTTGGACTTACAGTGACCAGACTCTGTGAGTTCTGGTTGACCACCAGGAGTTTGGAGTTGACAAGCTGGACCAGGAAGTCTCCCACGTTGCCTACGTTGACCTCGTTGAGGGGGCTGGATGTTGGGGCATTCAGCAGGGTGTTCAGTGTAGGCATGAACGCCTCCTCAAACAACTCCTGGTTAGCCCTGGTGTGAGGGGAAAGAATAATAGAAGATGATTGATGTAAGTGATGTTGGATTAATCTTATTTGCCATCAGAAGTATCCATGACATCAATAACTGACCAATCATATCAGTTTAATGTTAAGATTTTGTGGAAAACACACTAGTAATAAAGTTAACATGCATGAAAACACTAAAGCTTTTACTAGTGTCAAGATGGGTGTGCTTTGGAGAATATAGGAAAATATCCTGTATAATTTTAAAATTCAACCAGGGTATTGCTTTTATTGAAGGATATTTAGGCAACAAGCTCTGAATCTGCAAATTATGGATTACAATCCTAACAAATTCCAAACACTGTTGCTGCTTTATAGCGGCTTCAATAGTGTTGGTTTTCCAATGTTGATGAACATGTGTTTTCACCTAATGAAGGAGCAAGAATTAGCTCTGAAATGTCGTATATTAATAGAATAAAAAGAAGTTGTTATCCATGAAAAGTGTCATGTATTCATGTTTGCTCAACTTCTAAATGCCTTTCAAGAACTTCATGTTCATTCAGATCCATAAGAGTGACAAATACTGAGTAACATTAAAAAATAGCACAAACACCTAACATTTATTGACAATGTAAACTACACATGCATCATCCACTGACCTGCAAGCGAAGGCAAACACTGGCAAGAAGGCTCCGAGACAGTGCCTGAGGTGGTTGTCATCTTCTGTCAGTGGGTTATACCACAACAATAGGAGGTGAGACAGGAGTTTGGAAGATACCACTCTGCCAGACAGCAGCAACTTGGCCATACCCTCAGCAGCAACGGTCCTCAACTCTGAACTCTGTGACCACAAGGTTCAAGTGTCTTGTTAATAATTTCTCTGGTTTCAACACATGGAATAAAGGGTAGAGGTGGAGATGGGTTTAAAATGGGGACCTATTTGGCCATGAAATATTACGAAAGAACAGTGAGTTTGGTTGTCTTTTGATGTCATGGTTAAAAGACCTGCATTTTGCTGAAAATACTGTCATTGAACAGATTGGTAGCAAAAGGAAATGTTTGAATAAGGTGTTGAGGATCAACTGACCAGGTGAAACAGCTATTATGAAAAATATTCAAGCTGAAAACTATGAAACTCTTATGAAGTTGGGGACCACCTAATTCTTTCATATTACTATACATACTCTGACATTGAATGATAGATTAACTGGTACTATGAATGACTCGGGTGGGCCCTGTGTGTCGTCCATGGTAACAAGTATCTCTACTCTAGTTGTTCAGGACGCCTCCGTGGTGTTGTGGATAGAGCGTCCGCCCGGAGAGCGGAAGGTCGCGGGTTCGATCCCCGACCGCGTCATACCAAAAGACGTTTAAATATGGTACTTGTTGGTCCCTGTCTGGCACTAGGCATTAATGGGTACAACAAGGACTGGTCGGCTCGGAGTCAATATAATGTGTCTGAGTGGGGTATTCATTCTTCACTGCGGCATGGTATCTCAGTGGGCTAGCACTATAAAACCAGCTTCAGTCTGGGCTAGTACAAGCATCCGCGCATACATATACACACGCATGCACGTCGTCATATAAGCGAAATATTCTCAAGCACGACATAAAACCCAATTTCACCTCACCTCTAGTTGTTACCTCTGAGGGGGCGGTGGGGTAGCCTAATGGTTAAAGTGTCTGCTTGTCATGCTGCAGACTTGGGTTTGATTCACCACATGGGTACAATGTGTGAAGCTCATTTCTGGTTTCTCCCGCCGTGATATTGCTGGAATATTGCTAAAAGCGGCGTAAAACCATACTCACTCACCCATTACCTCTGAATCAAGGAAGGCACTGAGAATGGCCACCAGCTTGGTAGCAATGTCTGCAGAAGCATCAGATTTCTTTGAGCTGGTGGTAACGGCATCGGCCAGAGTGTCATCTGGGGAATCTGCAGTAACCTCTGCTGTGTCGGAACTGGAGCTGGTGTTGCTCCCCTCAGCTGCTGTCGAAGCTTCCTGTCGTGTGATGCCCAGTCCGAACATGTGGACCAGGTCAAACAAGCATTGGAGAGCCGTGGTCTTCACCGTCTCCGTGTCATGTTGGGACACCTGATGGTAGCGTTTTAATATCATCAAGTTATGATCATTCACCATGTAATTACTAGTGTTATGATGTGCATGGTATACACACACGATCAGTTTACTACTATTAATCTTCAAAATTTGATTCAATGTCTGTTTGATCAATAAATCATTGGCCAAAGTTCCCAACAGGTTCCATTAGTGGTTTTCCAATGCGAAACTGCTTCTGTAGACAAACATGGCTGAATACCAAGCGGTGCTCAGACAATGTATACATCTCATGTGTCTAAAGTTACTTTGTTCAGGGTAAAGACGTCATAAGCATTATTATTTTAAGGAATGTCGAAAATGAGGGAGAGATTAAAGAATTAAAGCCCTTTCAAGGTCAGGCTGACACATTCAAGGGCCTAAAAAAATATTTGATGACTGATCATCAGCTGACCTCTATGAGCAGCGGCAGGTACTGCATAACCACCTCTTCCTTGAGTAGACAGCTGAGTCCCAGAGCCTTGATGGCAGCATTACGTACGTCAGATTCAGCATTCTGTACCCCAGGCAGCACCTGCAAACGTGTGATCCATACAGACATGAACATGGCAGATGGGCGACATAGAGTCCAGCTGAACAAAATGGACACTCAGAAAATACAAGTGTACTTTGCTGTTGCATTCCTCTGAATGAGAACTGACATATTGCAGTTGCTACCTTCGGAAACAAGTCTCCAGTATCATGTACATGTATCAGGGACTTCACCATCTTAACCTGCCTCTCGAGCAACATGTGCAGGTGCCAGTGTCTTCACAGTGTATTACCTGGCTCTCCAGCAACATGTGCAGGTGTCAGTGTCTTCACAGTGTATTACCTGGCTCTCCAGCAACATGTGCAGGTGCCAGTGTCTTCACAGTGTATTACCTGGCTCTCCAGCAACATGTGCAGGTGTCAGTGTCTTCACAGTGTATTACCTGGCTCTCCAGCAACATGTGCAGGTGCCAGTGTCTTCAGTGTATTACCTGGCTCTCCAGCAACATGTGCAGGTGTCAGTGTCTTCACAGTGTATTACCTGGCTCTCCAGCAACATGTGCAGGTGCCAGTGTCTTCAGTGTATTACCTGGCTCTCCAGCAACATGTGCAGGTGCCAGTGTCTTCACTGTGTATTACCTGGCTCTCCAGCAACATGTGCAGGTGTCAGTGTCTTCACAGTGTATTACCTGGCTCTCCAGCAACATGTGCAGGTGTCAGTGTCTTCACAGTGTATTACCTGGCTCTCCAGCAACATGTGCAGGTGTCAGTGTCTTCAGTGTATTACCTGGCTCTCCAGCAACATGTGCAGGTGTCAGTGTCTTCAGTGTATTACCTGGCTCTCCAGCAACATGTGCAGGTGCCAGTGTCTTCACTGTGTATTACCTGGCTCTCCCAGCAACATGTGCAGGTGTCAGTGTCTTCAGTGTATTACCTGGCTCTCCAGCAACATGTGCAGGTGCCAGTGTCTTCACTGTGTATTGCCTGGCTCTCCAGCAACATGTGCAGGTGTCAGTGTCTTCACAGTGTATTACCTGGCTCTCCAGCAGCATGTGCAGGTGCCAGTGTCTTCAGTGTATTACCTGGCTCTCCAGCAACATGTGCAGGTGTCAGTGTCTTCACTGTGTGTATTACCTGGCTCTCCAGCAACATGTGCAGGTGCCAGTGTCTTCAGTGTATTACCTGGCTCTCAAGCAACATGTGCAGGTGCCAGTGTCTTCACTGTGTATTACCTGGCTCTCCAGCAGCATGTGCAGGTGTCAGTGTCTTCACTGTTTATTACCTGGCTCTCCAGCAACATGTGCAGGTGTTAGTGTCTTCACAGTGTATTACACCGGCTCTCCAGCAACATGTGCAGGTGTCAGTGTCTTCACTGTTTATTACCTGGCTCTCCAGCAACATGTGTAGGTGTCAGTGTCTTCACAGTGTATTACCTGCCTCTCAAGCAACATGTGCAGGTGCCAGTGTCTTCCTGTGTATTACCTGCCTCTCAAGCAACATGTGCGGAGTGTCAGTGTCTTCACAGTGTATTACCTGCCTCTCAAGCAACATGTGCGGGTGTCAGTGTCTTCAGTGTATTACCTGGCTCTCAAGCAACATGTGCAGGTGTCAGTGTCTTCACTGTGTATTACCTGGCTCTCCAGCAGCATGTGCAGAGTAGAGCGTTGAGTGTCTTCACCCGGGCAGCTGAGTCAGCAGTTCACTGATAACAGTCAGGCACTTCAGGATGGTGAAGGGATCACTCTGCAAGATATCAGGAAATTGCTTGATTAGCATGGTTAAATTTAATAATTCATAGCCCTAAATCCATCCCTCCGAGGCATCTATACCTCCTGTGTCAACTGACATTTAAGTCAAACCCCAAACCACAGTACTGTTCCAACATATATACTTGAATAACCTTCAGCCCACCTTCTCTGTGCATTATCTCCTGTGATTGGGGCTCTCCTGTTCAGGAGTAAGGATGCTCAGCATCCAGCTCAGCTACAGAACTCTTCAGCTCCGCTGGCAGGCAAAACTCCTGACATCTCACACATTCCTCCAGCTCTTCCTTAGCTTGGTTCAGTCGCACCCGGATACTGGCGATCTGCAAGTCAAGGAACAAGGTTCAGTTTTAATAGCAGAAGCAACAGGATCTTTGTATTTAGCATGTTCAGTCAAAAAGTACATGGATAAAATCAGCTTGGGTATATTTCTATCATTCAATTTTACTCAAGTACTTAACATCACAAGGCACATCTGAATTCTTACCATTGAGGATACTGAACCTTACAAATATGCACAAACAAGAAGCCTGTAGTCATGACTGTTGTATGATCAGAATTACTTACATTAACAATACCATCAGATCCAACCCTACTGAGAATCATTTTCTCACAATTTCCCTGAGAATTCATAATGGGCCTGACAACATCTACAATACCATCAGATCCAACCCTACTGAGAATCATTATCTGACAATTTCCCTGAGAATTCATCATGGGCCTGACAACATCTACAATACCATCAGATCCAACCCTACTGAGAATCATTATCTGACAATTTCCCTGAGAATTCATCATGGGCCTGACAACATCTACAATACCTTCAGGTCCAACTGCCGCCTCTCATCTTTGTCCAGTGTTTTCTCCACGATGGTGATTGGCTCCCGTATTTCGGAGATGGTCTCGGCCAGGTAGGCCACCAGCGTGTCTGTGTTTGTCTTCACCAGGTGAAGTGTGGAAATGATGTACTTCATCAAGGCGTGACTCACGTGGTCGCAGATCATCATGTCGTGGAGCAGCTTCTCCAGTTCACGCCTGTAACAGAGTCAGTGTAACTTGTGTAGAGACAGTATCATGTTACATGTTCGCTTGTTGACTTATACAACCTTTGACCTGTGAACATCCGGGTTAGAACTGGTCTTCAGTAACCCATGCTTGTTGTAAGAGGCGACTTACAAGATCAGGGTGGTCAAGCTTGCAGACTTAGTTGACTCATGTCACCGTATCCCATTTGCGTAGTACGATGCTCATGCTGTTGATCACTGGATTGTCTGGTCCAGACTCGATTATTTACAGACCACTACCATATAGCTGGAATATTGCTGAGTGTGGTGTTAAACAACAATCAATGCAACCTTAAGCATATTTCCATGCAATGGTGGTTTCTATTCATAGTAAATAATCTAACATGAATTACAAAACCAGTGGTTGATATTATGAACAGAGACCCATCTATCGCAGTACAATGCCATCGATCAAGTCACTGACCTAACCATGTAATGCAATTTAGTCGCCACTTTTAACAAGCAATTCAATGGTGGGTAACCATTCTAAGGGTCCAAAAATGCTTTCGTAGCGGACAATTTAGTTTGAAGTGAGAGGAGCTCAGTGTAAATCTAAGTTCAACAACTGTGAACAGAACAGGTACAGTTATCCCTTGCTGTTAAGTGGGTTTGTGGTCTATAGATATAGGCCAGGTAATATCGCACCCAGACACAGTATATTGACTCCAGTTTGACAAATCATTGTTTCATTCCTTTAATCGTTGTAACACTGCCCTGCTGGGAATGTGAAACACCAACATTTCACTCTCTGGGCAAATGCTCTCTCCACTGGACCATGGAGGCAGTCTAATCAGATTGTACTGGCAGGCCGGACACTTCCTGACTGGTCTGATCTGATCTGATCTGATGTGATAGGTCCCTGTGAATACAGTCATAGCGACCATCCTGATCTGATGGGTCCGTGTAGTGAAGAGACTTAGCAACCAGCCTGATCTGATGGGTCGAGAGTACTTGAAGAGAGACTTACCGACCAGCCTGATCTGATGGGTCGAGTAATTGAAGAGAGACTTACCAACCAGCCTGATCTGATGGGCCCGAGTAATTGAAGAGAGACTTCGACCAGCCTGATCTGATGGGTCGAGTAATTGAAGAGAGACTTACCGACCAGCCTGATCTGATGGGTCGAGTAGTGGTTGAAGAGAGACTTACCGACCAGCCTGATCTGATGGGTCGAGTAATTGAAGAGAGGCGTGCCGACCAGCCTGATCTGATGGGTCGAGTAGTGAAGAGAGACTTACCGACCAGCCCGATCTGATGGGTCGAGTACTTTCGAAGAAGAGACTTACCCGACCAGCCCGATCTGATGGGTCGAGTACTTGAAGAGAGACTTACCGACCAGCCTGATCTGATGGGTCGAGTAGCGAAGAGACTTACCGACCAGCCTGATCTGATGGGTCGAGTAATTGATTGAAGAGACTTACCGACCAGCCTGATCTGATGGGTCAGTACTTTCGAAGAGACTTACCGACCAGCCTGATCTGATGGGTCCGAGTAGTTGAAGAGAGAGACTTACCGACCAGCCTGATCTGACAGGTCCATGTACTTGAAGAGAGAGGATCTGCTGTCCTATGTATTGAGCTCCAGCTGTCTGTCAAAGTCATCACCAAGACCTGTCAGCTTCTCCAGAAACCTGCTGAGACATGCAGAAACATTAGGGAGTGAGTGAATGAGTGAGTTTAACAGAGGTTCCAGTCATATCAGCGAGTGAAAGCTAAATATTGGAGTAAAACCTGAAAGAGGTATCATTTACCACTTCTGTAAAACCATCTTACACAGGTGTGATGCTGAAACCCTGAAACATAACCATGGCTAACCTGGATCTGGACCTGTATTTATTGGATCTTGATGGTCCCAAAGGGACGTAACTCTGCAGTGAACTTTGGTACCCTACAAGGCTGGGTCACCTGTGCAGTGACATCACTGAGATTAGGTGAGATGCTAAGCAATGAATGACATTCAGAGTTCTCAGGTCTTCTACATTCCATAACTACAGCTCTAGAAAAAATACCCAGGCCCAGCTATAGGCAGCGATTTAGCAATGATTCTCAAAATAAGTGCCATTGACAAAAACAAACTGGAAAAATGTGACATTAATCAAAGCGAGAATGCTTTCTTGCAGACATGGGGCTAAATATCTGAATTTGAGCTAATGACTTGAGGCAAATTACGTTAGCCAAGGCAAGAGGAGATGTTTATGAGCAGACACAAAAACAGATGATTTCATACCCTATCATGATCAGACTTACTTTTCTGACATATTTGCACAGTACAATACTAGGATGGCAGGACTTTATCCAGCTGTTCCTCGTTATGTGGCGCCTTCTCCTGCCGCGAACTGACACAACACCCGTACATGGCACTCTACCGTCAGCTTGTCATCAGAGATCAGGGTCCTTCAACACATTGCAGCAACATCATAGGGGAGATGTACATGTTGTGGGTAATTGCTGGTATTGACGGCTGTACCATCTGACAGGTTGAACTAATGCACGCCCTGGCAACATGTAATACGTAACTGCGGG
>NW_025765771.1:94793-111109 GCF_003918875.1 Haliotis rubra | reverse complement strand
ATGGAAGGTAGGTTTGACAATGCAGTGATGTGAGGTTGGTGTGACATGGAGGTAGAGCTTGACAGTGTAGTGATGTGGGTGGTATGACATGGAGGTGGAGTCTGACAAATGTAGTGGATGTGTGGGCTAGTGTGACATACAAGGTGGGTTTAACTGTTCAGTGATGTGGGGTGAGTACCTTTAGCTACCCGTTAGAAATGTATGCTGAGTGCTGCATTTACCTCTGTTTCCAGCATTTCTATTTATATAATGTGCTGATAGTTGTGATGTAGGGGTGGAGGTGACGTGGAGAGTAGAGTTAAAGACATAGATTTAAGCGATGTAGGGTGGTTGTGACGTGGCAGTAGAGTTAGACATAGTTGTGGGATGCAGGTTGGTGGCAGCTGATAGAGCGCACCAAAACGAGTAGGTGAAATTTTAGTACATTTGCCTGCAGTTGGGTTGAACAACGTCATGATCTGTGGTGATGCTACGCATTGAAAGGTGGGTTTGAGATAGTGTAATGAAAGGATAAGTAGGCCTGGGGTTGTGGCACTTTTAGCTACCCGTAAGAAATGAATGTTGAGGAATATATTAGGATTCCTGTGTGAGTATCTAATCATATAAATTGCTTATTGTTTACAATGTCCCATCTTCCAGATACTCTACGTATCCACCTGGAGCCACCAGGCAATTAATCCTCAACGTCTTTCTCGGTCAGCCAATCAGTGTCAAGTGTGTGGTCGATTACTCCAACTCTCCCGTCACGTCGTTCAGGTGGACACACAGTGGACGTTCCTACAGCGGACAAACCTTCAGTAAAACAATAACATCCAAAGTCTGACTCGGGTACATTGACACGCAGTGTCCAGAGTGCGAGGGCCTCCACTCGAATTCAACGTGTGGTGTAAGCGTTTCACGGCATAAAGTCATTAAAGGTCAAGATATATTATGATCATAACAAAGAATGGATAAATGTATCGGGAAGAGACAGGTAGTGAGGCATGGTGCTGACAAATAAATGAGTGGTGTCATGTTAAATGTGGAATTCAAATCCACGATCATATTTCTCTGGCGAGATCTCAAAGATTACAGCGCCGATGACCACCTGACCAGCTGTACCACCCATTAACGTCATATGCTTCATTATACTATGTTTACATTTTATCGCGACAAATTTGCTCAATCTACATTCTAGTGGCATGTCTATTTGGTCACATGATATTGCTGCGTTGCTAATTACAATTATAGTTGATAAAAAATAAAACATAAATGTCTCCAGACCTCCGGAAGTACATCTGGAACCGAGCAATGACACCATCAATGTTGGTGTCGGTGAAGACCTCCGTGTGCAGTGTGTGTCGTGGATGATGCCAACCCCAGTGTCCACACATTTTAATTGGACACACAACGGACGAACAAGTGCTGGGTCAACCTTCTAAATCCTGCAACGTAACCAAGTCTGACCAAGGACAACTGGCCTGTACTGCTGACAATGGACACATGATGACACCTGGACGGGCAGATGCAACTATAAATGTGACATGTAAGGACAAGTGTTTACTATATATATCATTGCTTCCTTGACTGGTTTGGGGAATTGGTTTTGCGAGGACAGAGGGAGAAAAATTCATGAGTATCGTTCAGTTGTAATTGCACATGTATTGCAAAAGCTGTCTTGAACGTCCTGACGTCACATCAGTTTTAAATATTGAAGGTAACGTTATGTTAGCCCTTGTTCGTTACATCATTTTGTTCAAATATTACATTGACTGGCTTGGTTCCAGTGAAGGTAAACAGGTGAACTCACAATGCTCCTTTTTACTGAAAGATTATGGGATTCCCAATAACTTACTTTCTTAACTCGGTCAGTGATTATCAAATGCAGTTGGTTTTCAATTTGAAATATAATGCATTTGACACAAATAACAAGTTTAGTCTCCAAGATAATTAACTATTTTCAGTAAAACTCTCCATAAGACTGTATGATACAGGAGCGTCATACGACCCTTGCTTAAAGGGAATTTGCTTTCCTCAGAATGCTTGGTAGCATCACTATTTCAATAGTGATTCTTAAACACATTCTCATAATATATGAAATTGTGCAGTTGTACAGTCGACCCTCCATTTGGAAGAAATTTCTAATGGATGTGGTTTTAACACTAACATTTATGCATCATCCGATGGATTCTTTTCACAGGGTATAAATGTCTTATGATATTGTGCATTCTATACTGTGAATGTTTGATGTTGTCGTTATTTTTAAAACCTTGTAAAATATTAACTGGAATCTTGTGTTGTCTGACATAAGATCCACCGGAGATCCACCTGTCAACAAGACAAGATGTCATCAAGTGTCATGGTCGGGCATGTCGTAGAAGTTGAATGTGTCGTTGACGATGCAAACCCTGCCGTCAACTCCTACATATGGCGTCACAACGGCGATATCAGTTACGGACAGACTTTTCTGAAACACGTGTCGTCTTCTGATTCGGGTAACCTATCGTGCTCTGCTACCAATAGACAAGGGACATCAACTGTTCAAACAAGCATCACAGTCTGTGAGTAGCCCCAATACCGCTGACATGTTTATGCCAATAGTTGACGAAAGCAGATTTTGTGGTTAATGTTTTGCTTGATGGCTGGAAAAACTTATCACCTATGTTAAAACAGAGTATAGTCCCTTAGAAGAAATATCAAATATATATTCGTAAGAATATATACGTAAATACAGTTCGCTCTACCTCCGTGCATAGTGCAATAAAACACACTTTCGCCCTGAACTATTATACTTAAACGTTAACGTTATATTAGTTCAGGGTGAAAGTGTCGTAACTACTAATATACATGATGGTACAGAGAACTGAATTTCTTTCTAGGATGACAAATTTAAATACTTCATTAGACTAACTACGATTAATCTAAGGAGGAAAACAAACGACGGTGTCGGTGATTTAAATTAAGACTCGCTTAACTGACGTGCTGTTCTATTGATTTGTCTGCCCCTACATTAAGACGAACGTTACCAGAAAAAACAAATGATAAATAGTTTGATGACTGGTTTACTTTCGGTTTAAATTACTCTATATTACATATGATTAACGTAAATATGAACGTCGCTTTTCTACTACCAACGTAAGTTTAGATCAATTACATCCATATTAAGCTTACAAGTCATGCGACATTATACGGATGCATTTTGGGTCGCCAATGTAAACACAGTAGGAATGTAAACACATTGGGAATGTGGGAATGTAAACGACGCGTGAAGCAAACTGCAAAACCAAGAAACGGGATGCAACGGGTAGTTTACTGAAGGAGGCTGGCTGTACGAGGCGATGACCACTGACATCCATCGTTATGTCGGTTACATTGTGGCGTAATGCAAAATTGTTCGATTACGAGGGGGCAGACTATAATGGCGATGTAACGTCAATACATTATGACGTAATGCAAAAGTGTACATCACCGTCTGATAATGTACTGTGCGTCTTTGATCTTTCACCGAAGCATCTAAGAATGTACAATATAAGCATGTGTAAAAATCATAAATGTCCCTTGACCCGCCAGAGGTACATCTGGAACCAATCAATGGCACTGTGGTTGTCGTGGTCGGTGAAGACTGTGCGTACACTGTGTAGAACACGTCAACCCTTGTAAAAACATCGGAGGCAAATCTTCTCCTTACATCTTCCAAATAGAGTGCATTCATTTCTTAATTGTGGTAATCTGTTCTTTCTGTTCTGCCGCCACAGTGCAAGCTGTCTCTTTGATCGGGGACAATGGCACTACAAGCAACAATACAGTGATTGCCATAGCAACAGGATCTGTTGGCCTGGTCATCATCATCATCCTCATCATCATCATCATCTATCAGGACTGCAGTAAGTGTATTTGATGGTATAACTTGATAGACTGTTACAAAACGTAATAGTCACATCGGCAATATTTGTGGTATAAAAGTTATAAATTAACAATCACAATTATGATAAAACATGCACGAAGGCTGGACATCACATGAATAAATTTAACTTACTATTTTTACCTTAAACGACAAATTGAATACAATATAATATCCGGCTAACAACTATACTACTAGGGACCATGGGGACTTACAGTACATTGCTTCCTGCAGGGCTAGCTGGTTACTTCTCCCTTCAAATGACTGTAAACATCTCTATTTTAAAAATAGAATTTCTACGATTAAAAATGGAAAGTTTCAATTTACTCTGAATATGACATTGACTAACTGCCTTTTATGATTTCAGCTATTATAATACGTATAACATCCGAGTACAAATGAGGTAGGTGTAAATAGTTTACTGATGGAATGTGTAATCAATGGGTTGGCTAATTTTACTGATGGAATTGTGTAATCAATAGTTAGCTCATAGTAACTGGTAATACTTAGCTATGGTGATAATAATCTGAAAACGGAACATGAAGTGGAGCCAGATTGCCCTTTCTGCTTTCTATTCCCCACTAAAATTAAAGTTACGGACCCACATTTGTTTATTTTACCGATGTATTTAATATTACATTTTAAAAAGCTATCTAAAAATGCATTTTTTATAAATCACAATAGCTTACTTGTCAGTTCGTAGAAATCTTTGTCTGTTGTACAGTTATAAAACTTACTGAACATATGTAAGGTGGCAGCTAGGATAAGGGATCACTGAAGAGCTTCCAATCATACGTTTCGGTGCACATGCTTGATAACGGTGTTAATATCTACACCTCGCATGCATGACCATAGAGAAATAGTCAATCCATTTAACTTGTCCCTCTTAAAACTCACAAAGGGTAATGCAGATTAACGAACCATATTTTTAAGGATATATATATATCCTAATCTCTGATAAACGAAGCAGAGATTACATGGTTTTATCACATACAAATATTCCCATTTGATTTTGCATGTCGTACTAGAACTGCACAGACGCCCAGGGCAGATGATGGGGAAGCCAACATATTTACGAGACCGTGGAACGGCCAAGTGGAGGTATAGCACCATTATTAGTAGGTCATGCCTACCATTACTGAGAATGCCGGGTGTCATCACTGAATTTCAGTGATACAGTCCATATAATCTTCACCCCGCTATTTTGCAAAATACACAATGCAGTTTGTTTCGAAGATGGTTGTTAAAAGCCAAATTTAGGGAAGACTTTTTGCAGACAGAAGAATATATGTCAGCTTTGGGAATTACATTTTGTCTGGTATTTTTTACCTTGGCAACTGAGTTTGTTATATGTTCCAGGTGCTTAGAAATTACCTACTGTGACTTCGGAATGATTCCGCAAGGAAAAGTAATGAACATTGCTTTGTAAATGTGCAGCGTTTTACGTCGCATCTGCAAAACGATCAGCTAATTAACAGGTAGGCACAACATTAAATGAACATGAAAGCAATACATCAAACCTTATATGACATTTCCAATCCCATCTAAATCGTTGGATGCAGATCTCCTACAGCAGTAGCTGGATTAACCAGTCTTAAAGAGTTGCAGAGCCTATGAATTCTACTTCCCGTGAAAGAACCGGGTTAGAATTGATCTTCAGCAATCGTCATAAAAGGGCGACTACGAAGTAAAACTCGTTCATTATGACAGGACTTACGTGTCACATCACGGTACAGCAATGTTAAGCATTCCCAACTCCTTGCCAGAGTCATTACTATTCCCTATTAAAGGCTGGCATCATACCAAATTAAATACTCTTTTTGAAGCTTGAATCCTTTTACAGGTATTGAACTACGACTTAATGAAGTTCAAGGAATCTGTACGCTATAACCTTGTTTTCAGATATTTATGTGTCCCAATTTCTGTTTCTCCTACCTGGCATTTTGGGGTTCACAAGATATACATGAGTTATTCTGCCAAATCAAGCATTCTATCCAAGATCCTATAAAAAGTTTATTCTGAATAGCACAATGTTCCAGATGCCGATCCTGCTCATATCTATGGCAACCTTGCATTTGACGATGAAGAAAACACACAACAAGAAACAGGTAAACTGTTGCTGGTTTGTGACACGAATCAGATATTAAAGTTAATTGCGGTCCTTCTTTCATGAGGCTGTTCGGAGTATTAACCATATATTAGTGTTAATAGGGAGGCCTATATCAGTTAATCAAATTTCAAGACAAGACAAGCAGAATGATGGAGAGAAAGGCCCCTCATGACGATACGCGAATTCTGCAATTATCATAACAACTTAAAGTTAGTTTGAGTTTGCGTGTGTCTAATCATAAAAGGTATCATAGGTGTATCACAAAAAAGATACGATCAGACCTTCGTGTTAAGCTTCCGGGCGACCATCAGCTGAACATCATGGCGTCCAATGTTATGCTGGGGCTCTCGTTAGAGAAAAACAATCAACCCCGACACCTTCCAGGAAAATGTTTCTTCTGTGCCACGACATGATACACACTGGATGACGCAGCTCTACATCCACATGTATTATAATATATTAATAACTTTCTTCACTGTGGGGTAAATCTGTAAAGATCCATGGTTGTCGATAGAGGCGACTAACGGGGTCAGGATGTCGTGCTGTCTGTTTTGCTTGACACATGTCATCGCATTCCAATTACTTAGATCGACGCTGGTGCCTTTGATCCCTGGCTTGTCTGGCCAGGACTCGATTACAAATCCATTTAGCTGAATATTGATGAGTACGTTTAACAACAGCAGCAGCAACAACAAAACAACAACAACAACAAGAGACTGTTGGGTCACACCTCGAATGACCTTCTTTGCCTCTATCACCCGAAATGCTCAATCACACTTTGATATAGGCTAAAACTGGTTTTGGCCTGAAATTGAGACGCCCACAGTGTCAGCCAACCTAGTGTCTAAAAAAGATGATACACAAAAATCATGTATTGGGCAAGCATTTTAATTTTGAATCACAGTGTATGCTGAAATTTTGTATGTTCACAGGAACTGCTTCGGGCCAATCCTACAGTGACATCCAGCTTGAAATGAGCGAGAACATACGAAAACAAAGAGGTACTAAGACGTTGATAAAGACACCACATAACTGTGCGGAGTCGTACAAAATGCACATTGACTTTGTAGGGTGCATATTTACTCAACACAGCTATGGCGCTTTACCATCTGATCTGGTTGGGGCGGCGGGGTAGCCTTGTGATTAAAGCATTCGCATAGGGCTGAATTCGATTCCCACATGGGTTACAATGTGTGAAGTCTATTTCTGGTATCCCCATATGATATTGGTGGAATATTGCTAGAAGCGAAATTAAACTGAACTAACTTCCCTCACTCTCCCCGGTTTTCATGATATCAGTGATGAGAACTGGTGGCCCAGAAGTCTAAAGAAACACACAGCTGCCTCAGTCCGCGGGTTGAGTTCTAATTTACTATAAATGATGGTTCATGGTTCATAGTAATATAGAGTTCAATAATGTACAACATTAAAACTGCCTGTGCAGCAAGGCTATAGACCGTCAAGTTCCAGATATGTCCAAGATGTCATCCTCCGCATCTCGACATCCTCTGCATCTCGACACCCTGTCAGGGATTGTGTGTTTCTAAATGATGTTCACAGATGTAGCAATACACGATGGTTTGAATCTCACTTCTCACACTCAGCTGTTGTTGAACTGACGTGAACTGTTTATGTGCGCACACTCTTTGTCAATAACCTTCTCGGTAGATGCTGTTCTAGACTCTTTCATGTTAATTTATGTGACATAGTGTCCTGTTTATCAGCGGTACATGGTCCTGTTTAACAGTTCTATATAAGTCCTGTTTATCAGTGGTACATGGTCCTGTTTAACAGTTCTATATAAGTCTCGTGCATCAGTGGTACATGGTCCTGTTTAACAGTTCTATATAAGTCCTGTTTATCAGCGGTACATGGTCCTGTTTAACAGTTCTATATAAGTCCTGTTTATCAGTGGTACATGGTCCTGTTTAACAGTTCTATATAAGTCCTGTTTATCAGTGGTACATGGTCCTGTTTAACAGTTCTATATAAGTCCTGTTTATCAGTGGTACATGGTCCTGTTTAACAGTTCTATATAAGTCCTGTTTTTATCAGTGGTACATGGTCCTGTTTAACAGTTCTATATAAGTCCTGTTTATCAGTGGTACATGGTCCTGTTTAACAGTTCTATATAAGTCCTGTTTATCAGTGGTACATGGTCCTGTTTAACAGTTCTATATAAGTCCTGTTTATCAGCGGTACATGGTCCTGTTTAACAGTTCTATATAAGTCCTGTTTATCAGCGGTACATGGTCCTGTTTAACAGTTCTATATAAGTCCTGTTTATCAGTGGTACATGGTCCTGTTTAACAGTTCTATATAAGTCCTGTTTATCAGTGGTACATGGTCCTGTTTAACAGTTCTATATAAGTCCTGTTTATCAGTGGTACATGGTCCTGTTTAACAGTTCTATATATAAGTCCTGTTTATCAGTGGTACATGGTCCTGTTTAACAGTTCTATATAAGTCCTGTTTATCAGTGGTACATGGTCCTGTTTAACAGTTCTATATAAGTCCTGTTTATCAGTGGTACATGGTCCTGTTTAACAGTTCTATATAAGTCCTGTTTATCAGTGGTACATGGTCCTGTTTAACAGTTCTATATAAGTCCTGTTTATCAGCGGTACATGGTCCTGTTTAACAGTTCTATATAAGTCCTGTTTATCAGTGGTACATGGTCCTGTTTAACAGTTCTATATAAGTCCTGTTTATCAGTGGTACATGGTCCTGTTTAACAGTTCTATATAAGTCCTGTTTATCAGCGGTACATGGTCCTGTTCCTTTAACAGTTCTATATAAGTCCTGTTTATCAGTGGTACATGGTCCTGTTTAACAGTTCTATATAAGTCCTGTTTATCAGTGGTACATGGTCCTGTTTAACAGTTCTATATAAGTCCTGTTTATCAGTGGTACATGGTCCTGTTTAACAGTTCTATATAAGTCCTGTTTATCAGCGGTACATGGTCCTGTTTAACAGTTCTATATATAAGTCCTGTTTATCAGTGGTACATGGTCCTGTTTAACAGTTCTATATAAGTCTCGTGCATCAGTGGTACATGGTCCTGTTTAACAGTTCTATATAAGTCCTGTTTATCAGTTGGTACATGGTCCTGTTTAACAGTTCTATATAAGTCCTGTTTATCAGCGGTACATGGTCCTGTTTAACAGTTCTATATAAGTCCTGTTTATCAGCGGTACATGGTCCTGTTTAACAGTTCTATATAAGTCTCGTGCATCAGTGGTACATGGTCCTGTTTAACAGTTCTATATAAGTCCTGTTTAACAGTGGTACATGGTCCTGTTTAACAGTTCTATATAAGTCCTGTTTATCAGTGGTACATGGTCCTGTTTAACAGTTCTATATAAGTCCTGTTTATCAGTGGTACATGGTCCTGTTTAACAGTTCTATATAAGTCCTGTTTATCAGCGGTACATGGTCCTGTTTAACAGTTCTATATAAGTCCTGTTTATCAGTGGTACATGGTCCTGTTTAACAGCTCTATATATGTTCCTGTTTATCAGTGGTACATGATCCTGTTTAACAGTTCTATATAAGTCCTGTTTATCAGTGGTACATGGTCCTGTTTAACAGTTCTATATAAGTCCTGTTTATCAGCGGTACATGGTCCTGTTTAACAGTTCTATATAAGTCCTGTTTATCAGCGGTACATGGTCCTGTTTAACAGTTCTATATAAGTCCTGTTTATCAGTGGTACATGGTCCTGTTTAACAGTTCTATATAAGTCCTGTTTATCAGTTATACATGGTCCTGTTTAACAGTTCTATATAAGTCCTGTTTATCAGCGGTACATGGTCCTGTTTAACAGTTCTATATAAGTCCTGTTTATCAGCGGTACATGGTCCTGTTTAACAGTTCTATATAAGTCCTGTTTATCAGTGGTACATGGTCCTGTTTAACAGTTCTATATAAGTCCTGTTTATCAGTGGTACATGGTCCTGTTTAACAGTTCTATATAAGTCCTGTTTATCAGCGGTACATGGTCCTGTTTAACAGTTCTATATAAGTCCTGTTTATCAGTGGTACATGGTCCTGTTTAACAGTTCTATATAAGTCCTGTTTATCAGTGGTACATGGTCCTGTTTAACAGTTCTATATAAGTCCTGTTTATCAGTGGTACATGGTCCTGTTTAACAGTTCTATATAAGTCCTGTTTATCAGCGGTACATGGTCCTGTTTAACAGTTCTATATAAGTCCTGTTTATCAGTGGTACATGGTCCTGTTTAACAGTTCTATATAAGTCTCGTTTATCAGTGGTACATGGTCCTGTTTAACAGTTCTATATATAAGTCCTGTTTATCAGTGGTACATGGTCCTGTTTAACAGTTCTATATAAGTCCTGTTTATCAGTGGTACATGGTCCTGTTTAACAGTTCTATATAAGTCCTGTTTATCAGTGGTACATGGTCCTGTTTAACAGTTCTATATAAGTCCTGTTTATCAGTGGTACATGGTCCTGTTTAACAGTTCTATATAAGTCCTGTTTATCAGTGGTACATGGTCCTGTTTAACAGTTCTATATAAGTCCTGTTTATCAGCGGTACATGGTCCTGTTTAACAGTTCTATATAAGTCCTGTTTATCAGTGGTACATGGTCCTGTTTAACAGTTCTATATAAGTCCTGTTTATCAGTGGTACATGGTCCTGTTTAACAGTTCTATATAAGTCCTGTTTATCAGCGGTACATGGTCCTGTTTAACAGTTCTATATAAGTCCTGTTTATCAGTGATACATGGTCCTGTTTAACAGCTCTATATATGTTCTGTTTATCAGTGGTACATGATCCTGTTTGACAGTTCTATATAAGTCCTGTTTATCAGTGGTACATGGTCCTGTTTAACAGTTCTATATAAGTCCTGTTTATCAGCGGTACATGGTCCTGTTTAACAGTTCTATATAAGTCCTGTTTATCAGCGGTACATGGTCCTGTTTAACAGTTCTATATAAGTCCTGTTTATCAGTGGTACATGGTCCTGTTTAACAGTTCTATATAAGTCTCGTGCATCAGTGGTACATGGTCCTGTTTAACAGTTCTATATAAGTCCTGTTTATCAGCGGTACATGGTCCTGTTTAACAGTTCTATATAAGTCCTGTTTATCAGTGGTACATGGTCCTGTTTAACAGTTCTATATAAGTCCTGTTTATCAGTGGTACATGGTCCTGTTTAACAGTTCTATATAAGTCCTGTTTATCAGTGGTACATGGTCCTGTTTAACAGTTCTATATAAGTCCTGTTTATCAGCGGTACATGGTCCTGTTTAACAGTTCTATATAAGTCCTGTTTATCAGCGGTACATGGTCCTGTTTAACAGTTCTATATAAGTCCTGTTTATCAGCGGTACATGGTCCTGTTTAACAGTTCTATATAAGTCCTGTTTATCAGTGGTACATGGTCCTGTTTAACAGTTCTATATAAGTCCTGTTTATCAGTGGTACATGGTCCTGTTTAACAGTTCTATATAAGTCCTGTTTATCAGCGGTACATGGTCCTGTTTAACAGTTCTATATAAGTCCTGTTTATCAGTGGTACATGGTCCTGTTTAACAGTTCTATATAAGTCCTGTTTATCAGTGGTACATGGTCCTGTTTAACAGTTCTATATAAGTCCTGTTTATCAGTGGTACATGGTCCTGTTTAACAGTTCTATATAAGTCCTGTTTATCAGCGGTACATGGTCCTGTTTAACAGTTCTATATAAGTCCTGTTTATCAGTGATACATGGTCCTGTTTAACAGCTCTATATATGTTCTGTTTATCAGTGGTACATGATCCTGTTTGACAGTTCTATATAAGTCCTGTTTATCAGTGGTACATGGTCCTGTTTAACAGTTCTATATAAGTCCTGTTTATCAGCGGTACATGGTCCTGTTTAACAGTTCTATATAAGTCCTGTTTATCAGTGGTACATGGTCCTGTTTAACAGTTCTATATAAGTCCTGTTTATCAGTGGTACATGGTCCTGTTTAACAGTTCTATATAAGTCCTGTTTATCAGTGGTACATGGTCCTGTTTAACAGTTCTATATAAGTCCTGTTTATCAGCGGTACATGGTCCTGTTTAACAGTTCTATATAAGTCCTGTTTATCAGTGGTACATGGTCCTGTTTAACAGTTCTATATAAGTCTGTTTATCAGTGGTACATGGTCCTGTTTAACAGTTCTATATAAGTCCTGTTTATCAGTGGTACATGGTCCTGTTTAACAGTTCTATATAAGTCCTGTTTATCAGTGGTACATGGTCCTGTTTAACAGTTCTATATAAGTCCTGTTTATCAGCGGTACATGGTCCTGTTTAACAGTTCTATATAAGTCCTGTTTATCAGCGGTACATGGTCCTGTTTAACAGTTCTATATAAGTCCTGTTTATCAGTGGTACATGGTCCTGTTTAACAGTTCTATATAAGTCCTGTTTATCAGTGGTACATGGTCCTGTTTAACAGTTCTATATAAGTCCTGTTTATCAGCGGTACATGGTCCTGTTTAACAGTTCTATATAAGTCCTGTTTATCAGTGGTACATGGTCCTGTTTAACAGTTCTATATAAGTCCTGTTTATCAGTGGTACATGGTCCTGTTTAACAGTTCTATATAAGTCCTGTTTATCAGTGGTACATGGTCCTGTTTAACAGTTCTATATAAGTCCTGTTTATCAGTGGTACATGGTCCTGTTTAACAGTTCTATATAAGTCCTGTTTATCAGCGGTACATGGTCCTGTTTAACAGTTCTATATAAGTCCTGTTTATCAGTGGTACATGGTCCTGTTTAACAGTTCTATATAAGTCCTGTTTATCAGTGGTACATGGTCCTGTTTAACAGTTCTATATAAGTCCTGTTTATCAGTGGTACATGGTCCTGTTTAACAGTTCTATATAAGTCCTGTTTATCAGCGGTACATGGTCCTGTTTAACAGTTCTATATAAGTCCTGTTTATCAGCGGTACATGGTCCTGTTTAACAGTTCTATATAAGTCCTGTTTATCAGTGGTACATGGTCCTGTTTAACAGTTCTATATAAGTCCTGTTTATCAGTGGTACATGGTCCTGTTTAACAGTTCTATATAAGTCCTGTTTATCAGTGGTACATGGTCCTGTTTAACAGTTCTATATAAGTCCTGTTTATCAGTGGTACATGGTCCTGTTTAACAGTTCTATATAAGTCCTGTTTAGCAGCGGTACATGGTCCTGTTTAACAGTTCTATATAAGTCCTGTTTATCAGTGGTACATGGTCCTGTTTAACAGTTCTATATAAGTCCTGTTTATCAGCGGTACATGGTCCTGTTTAACAGTTCTATATAAGTCCTGTTTATCAGTGGTACATGGTCCTGTTTAACAGTTCTATATAAGTCCTGTTTATCAGCGGTACATGGTCCTGTTTAACAGTTCTATATAAGTCCTGTTTATCAGCGGTACATGGTCCTGTTTAACAGTTCTATATAAGTCCTGTTTATCAGTGGTACATGGTCCTGTTTAACAGTTCTATATAAGTCCTGTTTATCAGCGGTACATGGTCCTGTTTAACAGTTCTATATAAGTCCTGTTTATCATATGGTCCTGTCCTATATAAAGTCCTGTTTATCAGCGGTACATGGTCCTGTTTAACAGTTCTATATAAGTCCTGTTTATCAGCGGTACATGGTCCTGTTTAACAGTTCTATATAAGTCCTGTTTATCAGTGGTACATGGTCCTGTTTAACAGTTCTATATAAGTCCTGTTTATCAGTGGTACATGGTCCTGTTTAACAGTTCTATATAAGTCCTGTTTATCAGTGGTACATGGTCCTGTTTAACAGTTCTATATAAGTCCTGTTTATCAGCGGTACATGGTCCTGTTTAACAGTTCTATATAAGTCCTGTTTATCAGCGGTACATGGTCCTGTTTAACAGTTCTATATAAGTCCTGTTTATCAGTGGTACATGGTCCTGTTTAACAGTTCTATATAAGTCCTGTTTATCAGTGGTACATGGTCCTGTTTAACAGTTCTATATAAGTCCTGTCCTGTTTATCAGTGGTACATGGTCCTGTTTAACAGTTCTATATAAGTCCTGTTTATCAGTGGTACATGGTCCTGTTTAACAGTTCTATATAAGTCCTGTTTATCAGTGGTACATGGTCCTGTTTAACAGTTCTATATAAGTCCTGTTTATCAGTGGTACATGGTCCTGTTTAACAGTTCTATATAAGTCCTGTTTATCAGTGGTACATGGTCCTGTTTAACAGTTCTATATAAGTCCTGTTTATCAGTGGTACATGGTCCTGTTTAACAGTTCTATATAAGTCCTGTTTATCAGCGGTACATGGTCCTGTTTAACAGTTCTATATAAGTCCTGTTTATCAGTGGTACATGGTCCTGTTTAACAGTTCTATATAAGTCCTGTTTATCAGCGGTACATGGTCCTGTTTAACAGTTCTATATAAGTCCTGTTTATCAGTGGTACATGGTCCTGTTTAACAGTTCTATATAAGTCCTGTTTATCAGTGGTACATGGTCCTGTTTAACAGTTCTATATAAGTCCTGTTTATCAGCGGTACATGGTCCTGTTTAACAGTTCTATATAAGTCCTGTTTATCAGTGGTACATGGTCCTGTTTAACAGTTCTATATAAGTCCTGTTTATCAGTGGTACATGGTCCTGTTTAACAGTTCTATATAAGTCCTGTTTAGCAGTGGTACATGGTCCTGTTTAACAGTTCTATATAAGTCCTGTTTATCAGCGGTACATGGTCCTGTTTAACAGTTCTATATAAGTCCTGTTTATCAGCGGTACATGGTCCTGTTTAACAGTTCTATATAAGTCCTGTTTATCAGCGGTACATGGTCCTGTTTAACAGTTCTATATATGTTCTGTTTATCAGCGGTACATGGTCCTGTTTAAAAGTTCTATATAAGTCCTGTTTATCAGCGGTACATGGTCCTGTTTAACAGTTCTATATAAGTCCTGTTTATCAGCGGTACATGGTCCTGTTTAACAGTTCTATATAAGTCCTGTTTATCAGCGGTACATGGTCCTGTTTAACAGTTCTATATAAGTCCTGTTTATCAGTGGTACATGGTCCTGTTTAACAGTTCTATATAAGTCCTGTTTATCAGTGGTACATGGTCCTGTTTAACAGTTCTATATAAGTCCTGTTTATCAGTTTAACAGTGGTACATGGTCCTGTTTAACAGTTCTATATAAGTCCTGTTTATCAGTGGTACATGGTCCTGTTTAACAGTTCTATATAAGTCCTGTTTATCAGTGGTACATGGTCCTGTTTAACAGTTCTATATAAGTCCTGTTTATACAAGGTGGTACATGTCCTGTTTAACAGTTCTATATAAGTCCTGTTTATCAGCGGTACATGGTCCTGTTTAACAGTTCTATATAAGTCCTGTTTATCAGCGGTACATGGTCCTGTTTAACAGTTCTATATAAGTCCTGTTTATCAGTGGTACATGGTCCTGTTTAACAGTTCTATATAAGTCCTGTTTATCAGTGGTACATGGTCCTGTTTAACAGTTCTATATAAGTCCTGTTTATCAGCGGTACATGGTCCTGTTTAACAGTTCTATATAAGTCCTGTTTATCAGCGGTACATGGTCCTGTTTAACAGTTCTATATAAGTCTCTGTTTATCAGTGGTACATGGTCCTGTTTAACAGTTCTATATAAGTCCTGTTTATCAGTGGTACATGGTCCTGTTTAACAGTTCTATATAAGTCCTGTTTATCAGTGGTACATGGTCCTGTTTAACAGTTCTATATAAGTCCTGTTTATCAGCGGTACATGGTCCTGTTTAACAGTTCTATATAAGTCCTGTTTATCAGTGGTACATGGTCCTGTTTAACAGTTCTATATAAGTCCTGTTTATCAGCGGTACATGGTCCTGTTTAACAGTTCTATATAAGTCCTGTTTATCAGTGGTACATGGTCCTGTTTAACAGTTCTATATAAGTCCTGTTTATCAGTGGTACATGGTCCTGTTTAACAGTTCTATATAAGTCCTGTTTATCAGTGGTACATGGTCCTGTTTAACAGTTCTATATAAGTCCTGTTTATCAGCGGTACATGGTCCTGTTTAACAGTTCTATATAAGTCCTGTTTATCAGTGATACATGGTCCTGTTTAACAGTTCTATATAAGTCCTGTTTATCAGTGGTACATGGTCCTGTTTAACAGTTCTATATAAGTCCTGTTTATCAGTGGTACATGGTCCTGTTTAACAGTTCTATATAAGTCCTGTTTATCAGCGGTACATGGTCCTGTTTAACAGTTCTATATAAGTCCTGTTTATCAGTGGTACATGGTCCTGTTTAACAGTTCTATATA